>NW_001860115.1:0-1067 GCF_000209125.1 Entamoeba dispar SAW760
AATATCTTACTTTATTACTTTATTACTTTATTCCTTTATTCCTTATTACTTTATTCCTATATTACTTTATTCCTTTATTCCTTTATTACTTTATTCCTATATTCCTTTATTACTTTATTCCTTTATTCCTTTATTACTTAATTATCTTACTTTACAGTACTCCCCCCCATTTTTATACTAATTTATTAGAAGTCTTCAATAGTATAGCTGGTTAGTATCTTCGCCTGTCACGTGAAAGACCGGGGTTCGAATCCCCGTTGAAGAGTTCACTTTTTATACTATAATATTTCTTTTTATAAGTATATATATGACTATTTATTATACTATTTTTTGTTACAATAAAATATATATTATTCCTTTCTTATATATATTTATTTTTATTTATTATATTTCTTTTTTACTATATTATTTATATTCTTTATAAAAAGAGTACGACAGTGGCAGGATTTGAACCTACGCATCCAGAGGATAATTGATTTCAAGTCAATCGCCTTAGACCACTCGGCCACACTGTCAATCTGAGTACTATTATTATATGAACCTATATATATATATTTATTTATGTATGTATGTATTTTCTGTTTTTATTATATAACTATCATTATATCAACCTTTATACATCTAACTATATATATATAACTATAACTATTCTTTCTTATATTTTATCCTTTCTTTTATATATATATACCTCTACCATATTTTACTTATATACTTATTATCCTTACACTTTTTATACACCTATTATATATATATATATATTATTTATTATATATATTATATCCTTTATATTATATATCATATATCATATCCTTTATACTTTATATACCTTTAATATCTTACTTTATTACTTTATTACTTTATTCCTTTATTCCTTTATTACTTTATTCCTATATTACTTTATTCCTTTATTCCTTTATTACTTTATTCCTATATTCCTTTATTACTTTATTCCTTTATTCCTTTATTACTTAATTATCTTACTTTACAGTACTCCCCCCATTTTTATACTAATTTATTAGAAGTCTTCAATAGTATAGCTGGTTAGTATCTTCGCCTGTCACGGAAAG
>NW_001860114.1:0-764 GCF_000209125.1 Entamoeba dispar SAW760
CTTTTATATATATATACCTCTACCATATTTTACTTATATACTTATTATCCTTACACTTTTTTATACACCTATTATATATATATATATATTATTTATTATATATATTATATCCTTTATATTATATATCATATATCATATCCTTTATACTTTATATACCTTTAATATCTTACTTTATTACTTTATTACTTTATTCCTTTATTCCTTTATTACTTTATTCCTATATTACTTTATTCCTTTATTCCTTTATTACTTTATTCCTATATTCCTTTATTACTTTATTCCTTTATTCCTTTATTACTTAATTATCTTACTTTACAGTACTCCCCCCATTTTTATACTAATTTATTAGAAGTCTTCAATAGTATAGCTGGTTAGTATCTTCGCCTGTCACGTGAAAGACCGGGGTTCGAATCCCCGTTGAAGAGTTCACTTTTTATACTATAATATTTCTTTTTATAAGTATATATATGACTATTTATTATACTATTTTTTGTTACAATAAAATATATATTATTCCTTTCTTATATATATTTATTTTTATTTATTATATTTCTTTTTTACTATATTATTTATATTCTTTATAAAAAGAGTACGACAGTGGCAGGATTTGAACCTACGCATCCAGAGGATAATTGATTTCAAGTCAATCGCCTTAGACCACTCGGCCACACTGTCAATCTGAGTACTATTATTATATGAACCTATATATATATATTTATTTATGTATGTATGTATTTTCTGTTTTTATTATATAACTATCATTA
>NW_001860113.1:0-667 GCF_000209125.1 Entamoeba dispar SAW760
ATATAAAAAAATAATGATTAATATTAAAAAGAAATACATAATGAAGATAAAATAAAATAAATAAATCATGAATAATAACTAATACAGATTAAGATAATTGTTAAACAGAATTTAATTTAAAGAATGAGATATAAAGATATTAAATAATTTTTTAATAGTCTTTAATAAAAATAATCATTCATATCTCAAAAAATGTCAACGAAAGTATAAAAATTTATAAGGTAAAAGTTGTTCAGATATTAATTTTAAACAAGTGATTTATTAATAAAAATTTATAAAAAATGATACTTCTATCATGATTTTTTTGAGACACAAAAAATGACTTATCTTAAATATACATCGTTTTTCATATAATATAAAATAATAATTATAATACTGATATATCAAATAAAATAATTGTTTTGTAGATAAAGTATTGAAGGACGTATAGATGAGTAGAGTCAATATTTTTTGTCACTGAGTCAATTTTATCATATCTCTGTAACAAGGTTGTTTTAATGAAAACTTATAAGGTAAAAAATGTTCTTGGAGGTAATCTGAAGACCTCATTTTTTAACAATTTTTTCATGATTATTTCATCATTTTATTTAACATAATTATGTATGAGAAATGAATTGTTTAGAATTCAATTCTGAACAACTTTTACCTTATAAATTTTTAATACTTT
>NW_001860112.1:0-815 GCF_000209125.1 Entamoeba dispar SAW760
CAATAAAATTGTTGAATTAATATCTCTGCTACAACCTCACCATTTCTGATAAAACTTTATTTTTTGGAGGATCCACAGAACGATATTGGATACCTAGTACTTTTTATTAAAATCAAAAAAGTGCACCTTTTTTCAACAAATTTGTTGAATTAATATCTCTGCTACAACCTCACCATTTCTGATAAAACTTTATTTTTTGGAGGATCCACAGAACGATATTGGATACCTAGTACTTTTTATTAAAATCAAAAAAGTGCACCTTTTTTCAATAAAATTGTTGAATTAATATCTCTGCTACAACCTCACCATTTCTGATAAAACTTTATTTTTTGGAGGATCCACAGAACGATATTGGATACCTAGTACTTTTTATTAAAATCATAAAAAGTGCACCTTTTTTCAATAAAATTGTTGAATTAATATCTCTGCTACAACCTCACCATTTCTGATAAAACTTTATTTTTTGGAGGATCCACAGAACGATATTGGATACCTAGTACTTTTTATTAAAATCAAAAAAGTGCACCTTTTTTCAATAAAATTGTTGAACTTGTATCTCATCTACAACCTCACCATTTCTGATAAAACTTTATTTTTTGGAGGTTCCATATAAAGTTACTAGATACCTAGTACTTTTTATTAAAATCAGACGCATTTAACTTCTTTCGTCTAATTTAGACAGAAACATGTCAAAAATTATCTCAGATAGAAAGCGACCAGAATTAATAATTTTTATCTTTTTGTAGAGTGCATATTAATGTGATTAAATACTTAGTACTTTTTATTAAAATTGACGACATTTAACTCTTTCATTT
>NW_001860111.1:0-982 GCF_000209125.1 Entamoeba dispar SAW760
ATTTATAAAAAATGATACTTCTATCATGATTTTTTTGAGACACAAAAAATGACTTATCTTAAATATACATCGTTTTTCATATAATATAAAATAATAATTATAATACTGATATATCAAATAAAATAATTGTTTTGTAGATAAAGTATTGAAGGACGTATAGATGAGTAGAGTCAATATTTTTTGTCACTGAGTCAATTTTATCATATCTCTGTAACAAGGTTGTTTTAATGAAAACTTATAAGGTAAAAAATGTTCTTGGAGGTAATCTGAAGACCTCATTTTTTAACAATTTTTTCATGATTATTTCATCATTGAGCATTACCTTTGAATAACAAAAAAGAATAACAAAAAATGACCTAAAAATAGTGAATAACAAAAAAGAATAACAAAAAAGAATAACAAAAACCCAACATACAAATGTTTTATATAACAACGAAAATTCCTTCTACACGGGGTAAATTTCAACAAAAATTGCAAAAAGACCCCCCCTACTCGAAATACGATTTTTGAAAATGCCCTTTTTGAAAAAACTACCGTTTTTTTGTTGAAATTAGAAGGAATAGAACGAAAAAAATTGATATTCCGTCGAAAAGTGAACCTTTATTACACAAAAGCTAGGAAAAACCATCGGATTAACACTAGACCAAAATTTTAAGATGGTAAAAGCTCGATTTGCCGAAAAGGATGACGTGGTTACCAACAAATATTCGGCATTTTCGGCGACATGTTTGTATGGATAATCTGAATCGTTTTCTATTTTTAGAAATTTTATAAATTATTTGTATGGATAATCTGAATCGTTTTCTATTTTTAGAATAATTCTATATTGTTTGTATGGATAATCTGAGTCGTTATCTAATTTTAGAAAAACTTTGAAGTTATTAATAAATTTATGAAGTAAAACAATAGTTTTTTCTATAAATAACTAACAAAAGTTGTATAAATGAAAGAAAAATATTGATAGTTAATGAACCTGATAAAA
>NW_001860110.1:0-873 GCF_000209125.1 Entamoeba dispar SAW760
ACCTAAAAAATCCATTAAATTCATTTCAACTGGTTGTTCTTTATTTTTTTCAGTAAATACTTCTTCGTCAACATCTTCATCTGAAAATTCTAATGAAATATCTGATGATTCTTGTTCTTGATTTTCTGTGTTTTCTTTCTGTATTTCTTCTTTTTCAAATAGAATTTTTGGTTCATTCTCATTTTCTTCAATACTATTTGATATTTCTTTTTGTATTTTTGTTTTTTGTTGATGATTATCATCAGTTTTAATTTCTTTATTGCTTATAGATTGTGTATGAAGTATTTCTTCTATTTCTTCTTTAATTGTTAATTCTTCTGATGAATGGTACTTGTCTTTTTCTTCAAATTTATTCTTTAAAATGTCCTGAATTTGTTTGTCTTTTGTTTCTGTATTGATTTGAGAATTAGTTTCTTGTTTGTCTTCTTCTTCAATTTTTAACTTTTCAATGTCTTCATTTTCTCCAATAATTTCAGATGCCAAATCAATTGCCTTTTTCAAAACATCATCAACTACTTCATTTTTTACCACTTCAGTTATTGATTTATTTTCATTTGATGGTTGTGTAATATCTTTATTTTTAGAATGTTGTTGAAGTTCTTTCCATTTTCTCATTTCTTCTTCTCTTTGTTGTTTTCTTTGAAATACAATTTCTTTGATTTTCTTTTCATCTTTATCAGTTTCCTCTTCTATCTGTTTCTTCTTTTCTTCATCTTCAATTAATGTTAATACATCAGTCATTTCATCATTTTCTTTGTCAATTAATAATTTTGTACTATATCCTTCTATCTTTTCTTCATTGACATTAATTAGTGGTATTTCGTTTTGTTTTTCTTGTAATGTATTCTCTGTTTTTGTTTTAAGATCCTTTGA
>NW_001860109.1:0-671 GCF_000209125.1 Entamoeba dispar SAW760
CATACATAGATATATAAATAAAGATATATATAAATAAATAAATAAAGAAATATATATATATATATAAATAAAGAAATATATATATAATAGAATATAAAGGTTATAGAAGTTGAAAGGGATTAAAGTAAAGTAATCTAGTCAATAAAAAGACGAGCTTGGCAGGGATCGAACCTGCAATCCCCAGATTCGTAGTCTGATGCGTTTCCATTGCGCCACAAGCCCTATAACATTCATAAAATACTGGGAAGATAAAAAAAGGGATATATAAGTTATATAAATGTTATAAGTTATATAAATGTTATAAGTTATATAAATGATATAAGTTATATAAATGATATAAGTTATATAAATGATATAGATATGATATAGATATAGATATACATATGATATATAAAAGACATAAGAAAGATAAGATATAAAATAAACAGACTAGGAATAATAATAAAAGTACATAGTCATATAATAATATAATAATATAAGAAAATATATGATAGTCATAGTCATAAGTAAGTAGGATAACGGTAGGTTCATATCAAGTAGGATACACCCGTTCCCATCCGAACACGGAAGTAAAGATGCTTAGAGCCTGATCAGTACCATTATGTTCACACAGATGGGAACGTCAGGTAATCTACCTTTTTGTTTTTATATAGAGAGTTTTTTTTTAAATA
>NW_001860108.1:0-959 GCF_000209125.1 Entamoeba dispar SAW760
TATAGAAGAACACAAATAATAATAAGAATAATAATATATATAGTATAATAGTATAAAAAGGAATATAGAATATAGCGATCCCGGTGGGGATCGAACCCACGATCTTCTGCTTAGGAGGCAGACGCGTTTCCACTGCGCCACGAGACCATTTAACATCATAGAAGTACTAAAAAAAAGAATAAGGGAAGATGCATATATAATAGATATATAGATATATAGATATATAAGTATATAAGTATATAAGTATATAAATAAAGAGAAGTAGATAGTGATATAGAATAAGGAAGTCATACACATATAGTAAGGTATAAGGATATAGATATATAGATATATAGATATATAAGGTAGAAATATACTTATATACATATATACATATATACATACACACTCATGATAAAAAGGGCAAGGCCTCTGCGGGAATCGAACCCACGACCTTTCCCTTACTAGGGGAACGCACTGCCATCTATGCTAAGAGGCCTTCCAAGGATATAAAAGTAGTATAAGGGATATAAAAGTAGTATAAGGGATATAAAAGTAGTATAAGGGATATAAAAGTAGTATAAGGGATATAAAAGTAGTATAAGGGATATAGTCATAGAAAGAATATAAAGATATAGTCATATAGTCATATAATAATATAATAAAGTAGTCATATAGTCATATAATAATATAATAAAGTAGTCATATAGTCATATAGTGATATAAACATATAGTCATATAATAATATAGAGAGATATAAAGATGTATAAGGTAAAAAGTAGTATAAAAATAAGAAGGATACATAAAACATATATAGATATAATAATAATAGATATAAGGGGATAATAAAAGATGATATATAATATAACATATATATGGGTATAAGAAGAAAGGATATATATAAAGATAAATAGATATAGAGACACAATATATAGATATATATATATAGTATAATAGTATAAAAGGATATAGATATAGCG
>NW_001860107.1:0-930 GCF_000209125.1 Entamoeba dispar SAW760
TCCTTAGACCACTCGGCCACACTGTCAATCTGAGTACTATTATTATATGAACCTATATATATATATTTATTTATGTATGTATGTATTTTCTGTTTTTATTATATAACTATCATTATATCAACCTTTATACATCTAACTATATATATATAACTATAACTATTCTTTCTTATATTTTATCCTTTCTTTTATATATATATACCTCTACCATATTTTACTTATATACTTATTATCCTTACACTTTTTATACACCTATTATATATATATATATATTATTTATTATATATATTATATCCTTTATATTATATATCATATATCATATCCTTTATACTTTATATACCTTTAATATCTTACTTTATTACTTTATTACTTTATTCCTTTATTCCTTTATTACTTTATTCCTATATTACTTTATTCCTTTATTCCTTTATTACTTTATTCCTATATTCCTTTATTACTTTATTCCTTTATTCCTTTATTACTTAATTATCTTACTTTACAGTACTCCCCCCATTTTTATACTAATTTATTAGAAGTCTTCAATAGTATAGCTGGTTAGTATCTTCGCCTGTCACGTGAAAGACCGGGGTTCGAATCCCCGTTGAAGAGTTCACTTTTTATACTATAATATTTCTTTTTATAAGTATATATATGACTATTTATTATACTATTTTTTGTTACAATAAAATATATATTATTCCTTTCTTATATATATTTATTTTTATTTATTATATTTCTTTTTTACTATATTATTTATATTCTTTATAAAAAGAGTACGACAGTGGCAGGATTTGAACCTACGCATCCAGAGGATAATTGATTTTCAGTCAATCGCCTTAGACCACTCGGCCACACTGTCAATCTGAGTACTATTATTATATGAACCTATATATATATATTTATTTATGTATGTATGTATTTTCTGTTTTTATT
>NW_001860106.1:0-312 GCF_000209125.1 Entamoeba dispar SAW760
ATTTTAATTCAACTACGAGCGTTTTAATCACAGCAACTTTAATATACACTATTGGAGCTGGAATTACCGCGGCTGCTGGCACCAGACTTGCCCTCCAATTGATTTCGTAGGAGAATTTACCTCCTACTCATTCCTTCAAGAATTGATTTTACTCAACTCTAGAGTTGAGTAAAATCAATTCTTGAAGGAATGAGTAGGAGGTAAATTCTCCTACGAAATCAATTGGAGGGCAAGTCTGGTGCCAGCAGCCGCGGTAATTCCAGCTCCAATAGTGTATATTAAAGTTGCTGTGATTAAAACGCTCGTAGTGAA
>NW_001860105.1:0-995 GCF_000209125.1 Entamoeba dispar SAW760
ATAACAGGTCTGTGATGCCCTTAGACCATCTTGGGCCGCACGCGCGCTACAATGGAGTTACTAGAGAGCATTTTATCATTTACACCTTATTTATTAGGCTATGTCTAATAGGTAGGGATAGTAAGTGGTGTACCGAGATTGAAATAGTTAAGGAAAACTCAAAAGAACGTACATGACAGGGATAAATGATTGGAATTATTTGTTTTGAACGAGGAATTCCTTGTAATATCGAGTCATTAACTCGAGATGAATACGTCCCTGCCCTTTGTACACACCGCCCGTCGCTCCTACCGATTGAATAAAGAGGTGAAATTCTAGGATTCTGTCTTATAGATAGAAAAATGGATTTAAATCTCCTTATTTAGAGGAAGGAGAAGTCGTAACAAGGTTTCCGTAGGTGAACCTGCGGAAGGATCATTAAAAGAAAAGAAATAATCTTTTAAAATAAAACAAGAAATTTATAGAATAAGATAATCTACAAAGAAAATAATAAAAGTAAGAATAAAAGGAATTAGAATATAAGAAGAAAGAAAAAGTATAATAAAATATTACTTTGGATAGTTTAGTTTCCTGTGCGATGAAGAACGCAATGAATTGCGATAAGTGATAGGAACAATAAAATGTGAATATCCAAACTTTGAATGCTTGAAAGTATACTTATGAACTTCAAGGTATATATGATATTCAATATCCAAAATAAAAGAGTATATTAAAAGCAAATATTAGTAGAAGTGAGAAGTAGCTAGTGGGTAAAAGAGAGAAGAAGTAAAGAGCTTTAACCAGATATCTATAAGTGAGTTAATAAATAAAGATTTGAGTATCGTAAGAGGACTCCCTTAACTTAAGCATATCAATAAGGGAAGGAAGAAAAAATAACAATGATTTCTTAAGTAATGGCGAATGAAAAAGAAAAAGACCAAGTTGATAAAAATGGATAATTTGTAAAAGGGTTAGAAGAATACAGCCATGTGTGAGGCTAGTCTTAAATTATTCAG
>NW_001860104.1:0-967 GCF_000209125.1 Entamoeba dispar SAW760
CCACTTTTGTACATCTATATGACATCTATTACTATATTTTACATCTATTAAACTTATATATCCTTTTATTATACTTTTAGTGTACACTCTATTCTTTTATATTATCTATACTATTTTATACTATTTTATACTATCTTATACTACTTATACTACTTATAGTGTTTTATACTATGTAACTACTACTTCCTTTCCTTATATTCTTACTATCCCTATTAACTTTATTACCTTTATTACCTTTACTACCTTTACTACCTTTTATTATCTTTACTTTTGATATATGTGTTCTAGATATCATCCACCTCTGTACTTATGTACTTATCTGATAATGGGCATATGGCGCAATGGAAACGCATCAGACTTCGGATCTGAGGATTGCAGGTTCGATCCCTGCTATGCTCGTCTTTTTATCTATAACTTATCCTTATATTATATATACACCTTTATCTATACTATTATACTTATCCTATTTATATTATATATACTATACACTATTCTATTTATACACTATACTTTATATACTATTATTATTTTTATTATTTATAGACTATACACTATTCTATTATCTATACTTTATACTTTATACTTTATAGACTATAGACTATAGACTATTATTATATTTATACTTTATATTTTATATTTTATACTTTATATTTTATATTTTATACTTTATACTTTATAGACTATTATTATATCTATACTTTATACACTATAACCTATTAATATAGATATACACTATTATTATATGTTTCCACTATTATTATATCTATTTTTGTTTTTATTCTATGTTATTGTTTGAATAGGGAACGTAGCTCAGTTGGTAGAGCGTAAGTCTCATAATCTTAAGGTCGTGAGTTCGATACTCACCGTTCCCACCTTTTTGTACATCTATATGACATCTATTACTATATTTTTACATCTATTAAACTTATATATTCCTTTTATTATACTTTTAGTGTACACTCTATCT
>NW_001860103.1:0-931 GCF_000209125.1 Entamoeba dispar SAW760
CTATACTAACCTTCGGGGTTTGTCACACGTGGTGCCACGTATGCATCCAAAAATAGGATTAACTAGTCTCTCGAATATGCACAACCCGCTAGGGTTGTGCACATCGCCACGTGGTGAAACGTGGTGTTTCGTGGTGAAACGTGGCTTTGTTCTTATTCTTTCTTCTATTTCTTTTTTTTCTTTTTTTCCTTTCCTTATTCTTTTATTACTTTTCTTCCTTATCTTTATCTTTTCTTTTTCTATGTGTTTTTATATTTCTTCTGCTATTACTTTTCTTATTTCCTTTTTTATTCTTCTCTATATTTTCCTTCTTTTTATCTTTCTTCCTTCTTTATTTTTATTTCTTCTTTATTCCTATTCTTTTATTTATTATTCTTTCTTTTTTATTTATTGTACCTAGTCTTTTATTATTTTATTTTCTTTTTTATTCATTTGATATCTTTTTTTATCTACTTTATGCTTCTTTATTATTATTATTATTATATTTTCATTTCCTTCTATTTCTTTAAATTTCTTCTTTTTCGTATATTTCTATTATTTATTATTCTATTATTTATATGTTTTATTATTTCATTTTAGTGTACTATTTCTATTATTATTTTATATTCATTTCTTCATATATTATTATTTTCTATATATCAATTATTGTACTTTTTGATATACTTGTTTCATTATTTCTTTATATTTCGAGAGTTGTTAATTTATTTTATATTATTTTAAATATAATGTGTAGAGTTGAATTCCAGATTAAATTATGTGTTTAATTTTATTTTATTATTTATTATTTTTGAATTCTGTATATTCTTTTGTTCTTTTCATTTTATTGTTCTGTTCTTTCTATCCTTTCATCATTTACTTATTAAATTTCTTTATTTCTTATTTTACTTTTCTTTTATATATTTCTTAAATTAATTCTTTTATATTTATTATT
>NW_001860102.1:0-946 GCF_000209125.1 Entamoeba dispar SAW760
ATAAGATATTAAAAGACTACTAGACTACACAAGATATTAAAAGACTATTAATGTTTGTATTATTTAAACACAAAGAGATTATTAATGTTTGTATTATTTAATTTATAATTCTATACTAACCAAATAGATGAATAACTATGTATAATATAATAGTTTTGGGTCTCAAAAAACCCACGAGAAACAAAACTATTTTGAGTAGTATTTAATTATGTTAAGCATTCTTAAAATAAATTATAAACATATTTACAGCTTCATTAAATAAAACCATAAACATACATTACCATAAAAGCATTAAGAGAATAAGGATGATTAATAATAATTAATGCTACTATATAATGAGAGGAATAATAAAGAGAGAATATAGCATTTACGTTTGTTTAAATAATAAATTATGAGAGAATAGCACAGTTTGTCAATAAAATAATAAATAAAATAAGTATTCATAATATTTAGGGAGAATAATATAAGAGATAAACAGAATAAGTAATCTCATAGAAGAGATTAATTAAAGAAATAAGAAATGATTATTAAAAGAATTTAATATAATCATAATAGATATATGTTGTTAAGAATGAAAGAATTTAAAGAAATAAATATAAGACTGAATATAAAGAAAATTGTACTTGATCTAACTATATAAAAGTAATTAGATGACAGAACAGATTTAAATAATATAAGTTTGTTTTTTAGTATAATTAGTAAATAAAAAAGAAGTCAAAAGTAGGAGAATAAAGAAAGGAAAAATGGATATAAATACAAAAGAGAAGTAAGAATAAAGAATCCTTCCTTTTAAAAAGGAAGAAGAATAAAATATCTGGTTGATCCTGCCAGTATTATATGCTGATGTTAAAGATTAAGCCATGCATGTGTAAGTATAAAGACCAAGTAGGATGAAACTGCGGACGGCTCATTATAACAGTAATAGTTTTCTTTGGTTAGTAAAGTA
>NW_001860101.1:0-804 GCF_000209125.1 Entamoeba dispar SAW760
GTCTTTTTATCTATAACTTATCCTTATATTATATATACACCTTTATCTATACTATTATACTTATCCTATTTATATTATATATACTATACACTATTCTATTTATACACTATACTTTATATACTATTATTATTTTTATTATTTATAGACTATACACTATTCTATTATCTATACTTTATACTTTATACTTTATAGACTATAGACTATAGACTATTATTATATTTATACTTTATATTTTATATTTTATACTTTATATTTTATATTTTATACTTTATACTTTATAGACTATTATTATATCTATACTTTATCCACTATAACCTATTAATATAGATATACACTATTATTATATGTTTCCACTATTATTATATCTATTTTTGTTTTTATTCTATGTTATTGTTTGAATAGGGAACGTAGCTCAGTTGGTAGAGCGTAAGTCTCATAATCTTAAGGTCGTGAGTTCGATACTCACCGTTCCCACCTTTTTGTACATCTATATGACATCTATTACTATATTTTTACATCTATTAAACTTATATATTCCTTTTATTATACTTTTAGTGTACACTCTATTCTTTTATATTATCTATACTATTTTATACTATTTTATACTATCTTATACTACTTATACTACTTATAGTGTTTTATACTATGTAACTACTACTTCCTTTCCTTATATTCTTACTATCCCTATTAACTTTATTACCTTTATTACCTTTACTACCTTTACTACCTTTTATTATCTTTACTTTTGATATATGTGTTCTAGATATCATCCACCTCTGTACTTATGTACTTATCTGATAATGG
>NW_001860100.1:0-945 GCF_000209125.1 Entamoeba dispar SAW760
TAGTACTTTTTATTAAAATTGACGACATTTAACTTCTTTCATCTAGTTTAGATAAAAAAGTTAATATCTCAAATACATAACTATCATAATTAATAATAATTATAGTTATGAGTAATAAACTATAATGTGTTTGATATTTATTACTTTTTAAAGAAATATAGATATTTAATTATTTATTGATTTTTTAACTAATATAACACTTGAAAAATATTTTATATAATTTTGAACGTAATTTATTTGTGGTATGAAATATTATATTATTATATATTTTGGTACATGTAATTTATTGTTATAAAATGTTATAAAAATTGAGTTAATAACAATTTCTATTTTTAATGAATTTTTTGTTATTCTATTTTTAGAAATAAGATAAATTCAAATCATTCTTGAATTTTTTGTTTTTAAATTTTTGAAAATTCTATGGAAGTAATTTTCTTCATTTTCGAATTTGGAAAATTTTATGACATATTATGTTCTATTTTTAAAGTAAACTATTTTCAAAAAATTTTGTTAATTATTCAAAAATTCTATTTTTAAAAGAAAGAATTCCCATTTTCAGAGTAAATTTTCTTATTTTTAGAAGAAATATCTTTAGAATTTTTACTTTTAGAAAATACATTAAAGTATCAGTAAAATATAATAAATAATATTTTAATAATTTTTAATATCAAATAAAATAACTAGTATAAAAGAGGGTATTAAAAGACTTAATAATATTTAAATTTAAAATGTCAAAAAATTGGGTATAAACCCAATAAAGGACAGATGAGAAAAGAAGAAATAAATCTTCTGTTGAAGAATTTCGAATTAAATAATTCGAAAATTCAAAATAGTTTTGGGTCTCAAAAACCCACGAGAAACAAACTATTTTGAGTAGTATTTAATTATGTTAAGCATCTTAAATAAATTATAAACATATTTACAGCTTCATTAATAAACCATAAC
>NW_001860099.1:0-889 GCF_000209125.1 Entamoeba dispar SAW760
GATATATCAATTTATCAATTATTATTATCATATCAGTTATTCATAAGAATATAAAAGAAGAGAAGAAAGAGAGAAAAGAAATAAAAGAAGAATAATACAAAGAAGATAGAATAAAAAGAAAAGATAAAAAGGAGAGAAACAAATAATAATAAAAATAAGAAGAGAAAGGAAAAAAAAGAAGAAATAATAAATATAAGTAGAAAAATATAAAGAGAAATGAATAATCAGAAAAAGAACATAATGTACTTTTAAGATATAAAATAAAAAGAAGAAGAGAAAAATAAAAAGAAGAGATGATAGAGAAAGATATAAAGAAGAATAAAAGAAAGAAGAGAATAAAGAAGAAAGTAGGAAATTGATGAAGATATTTGTAATGAAATGAATAATCATATTAAAATAATGAGTAATAATCGATTTAAAGATAAAATAGAGGGAATAGAAGTAGATATAATAAAAGTATAATTTAACATAAAATCAGAAATAAAAGAAAGAAAATAAATAAAATAAGATATAAATAAAAAGAATAAATAAAAAGTATAAGTAAGAAATAAATTTAAGAAATATCAAAAGGATAAATAAGTATTTTAGTTAATGAATAAGAAAAGAAAGAAGAAACAAAGAATAATAACAAAATAAGAAGAGGAATAAAAAACACAAAAAGAAAGAATAAAAAAATATATAAAAGAATACACATATAAACAAGTTTTAATAAATGAAAAGAATGAAATTTAAATGATAATAGAGAAAGTATTTGTTACAATAAAAGAATACTAATGAGTGAATTAGAAATAATAAAAGAAGTTATAGTTAAATGAACAAATATGATTAATAGAATAAAGAAAATATAAATAAAGAACAATAAGTAAATAATGATAAAAATAATAATAAA
>NW_001860098.1:0-612 GCF_000209125.1 Entamoeba dispar SAW760
AAAAGAGAGTAATAATACCAGTAACGATTAACCATGCAATAGTAACTGGAGCATTCCAGAAATTAATATATTGTTTAGCAACTGGGATAAACATAGCCCATGGTGAAACAATCATATAAATACCATTAACCATTAGTAAGAGTGCAACAAATCCACAGATTACAGAGGCGTTTGATTTAACACCATGAATTGACCAATTAGACCAACCCCATTTACAAAGGTGGATTAAACCACAGAGTATTACTAAAAAGCCACAAAAGGCATAAAGCCCTCGAAGAATGAGAGTTAAATTAATTTTAATCATTGAATTATTATTTATAAGTTCTTTCTATTAGTTTTTTTATTTCTTTTTACTAAAAATTGAGAGTTTTCATTTGTCATTAATTTTCTTCTATCGTTCTTTTTCTATTTTAAAATTTTTTTTTAAAATAATAAATAACAAAAATACAAAAAAAAAGTGAAAGAAAACACTTTTGTTAATAATCTAACTTGAATATTCTCTTAAAACATTCATTCATATTTAATGTTAAAAATATTTCTGCAAGGACTTGAAGAAGATCTGGGATATGGTGCATAAATATTTTGTACAGTGCAAAATATTTATGCACCATA
>NW_001860097.1:0-700 GCF_000209125.1 Entamoeba dispar SAW760
GAAGGTCATGTGGTTCGATCCCCATAGTCGCCTTACACTTTTTTATATTATATATATCCACTTTTCTATGTATATATATATATATATTCACTTCTACTTTAAACTTATTATCTTATATATCCTATTTATACTATTAACTACTACTATATTATATATTATATATTAAATATTATTCATATTTACTTATATATTATATATTATATATATTCACTTCTCTTTTTATATTTTATATCTTATATCTTATATCTTATATTTTATATCTTACTTCTGTTCTTATCTATACTACTTATACTATCTATACTGTGACTATCCTTTTAACTTATCTATTCCATATATACTTAGATACTTATTAACTTCTTTGACCAGTTACCCTCTACCTATTTATATCTTTTCTTGTTTATAATCTCCCATAATTTTTCTTTACTTACTTATTTATATTTTATATCATTAATCTTATTAAAAACTTAGTGATTGGATGAGTAACGCCCATCTGTAACCAAATTGTTTGGAATCATTATAAAAAAATAGAATTGATCCTATCATAATTATGAACATTTGAGACTACCCCATCCCATATCTTCGTACTTCATTACTTAATTTACGTAGGTAGATTTAGTGCGGAAGGTAACGAACAGGGTACAGCGTGAGGCCGGTTAACGGAGCAACGAAAACCTGTCTACGAATGATAGACCTGGGTTGA
>NW_001860096.1:0-766 GCF_000209125.1 Entamoeba dispar SAW760
ATTTATTTGTAATTGGTGTATGATTTTACTTTTAATGGTTAATGTGAATACTTTCATTATTATATTAAAACAACATATTTGTTTATAGTTTTCTGGTGATTTAGAATCACCAAAATTGTAAATTAATGATTTCTTTCCAACTACCATCTTCATGAGGATACTTTGTTGGTACTCTAATAATTATTAGAATATTTCTAGTAGTTTATTTCTGTACCCAGTTAGATGCTTCCAATAATATCATTGTATTCAATCAACACCGGTGTTTTCAATGGATTCTTTTTAGTGCATATTCTATTTCATTTATTGATATTTTATTTCTCTTGTTGTTACTATTCTTTCCTCCTTCTTCTATGATTCTTCTATTGTATTTATTATTAATATCTATTTCTCCATTTCATATATCAATTTCAACAATTTAATTTTATCATCATCACTTGGATATTCTATTTCTTCACTTCTTTTTTCTTTACTCTTCTTCCCATTTCTTATTATTTTATTTTTATTTATTCTTATTCTATCTTCTTTATTAATTTCTATTCTATTCTTCTTCATATTAATTAATTATTTTATTTGTTTAATTTCATATTTTATTAATAATATATTCATCATTGTATTATTTATTTCTATTTATTATTTTAATTCTAGTGTATTTCTTGTTATTTAATAATTAGTTTAATTTATTTGATCTTCTTCTTAATTCTTAATTTCATCATTTCAATGTCTTATAAAATTATTTTATTGATATTTAGAAATACAAAAAGTTATT
>NW_001860095.1:0-652 GCF_000209125.1 Entamoeba dispar SAW760
GCTATGTTTTTATTAAACAGTCGGATTCCCCTAACCTTTAAAGTTCTGATTCGATTTTAATCCTTTTACAAGGAAATCACCAGAGCTACTCTTTCTTGCTAACTTACAGAGCTATGTTGCCGACTTCCCTTACCTGCGTTATTCTATTTAACTAAAGATTTTGCTTCTTGGAGACCTGTTGCGGTTATTAGTACGAGCAAAAGAATTCTTTAATTAGCTTTATGCTAAGATTCCCTTTAATTTTTATGAAGACTGCAAAAATACCACAATTCAATCATATGTTGAATTTCTTACAAAGCCAATAAATTCCACTTCTCTGATTGATTCATTTCAGTGGAGTTTACTTTTGTTAAGAAGAAAAGAGAACTCTTCCGTAGATTTTCACACTCCATTTTAAAGTTCATGATATGTTACCATTTTATTCGATTTAATCTTATTTCTAAGATTTAATCATTAATTCTCTTGATTAAGAACTATTAATCTTATTCCCTTTCAATCCTTATATTGACTATATGTCACTTATATATTTCTTAAGGATTTCCATCTGTAATTTAGGATCGATTCACCCTAATCCAAGTAATGTTGCTTAGGAACCTTTCTCCTCTTCAGTTCTAAGATGTTTTTTTCCTCTTCTTAGTATTTGCTACTACCA
>NW_001860094.1:0-770 GCF_000209125.1 Entamoeba dispar SAW760
ATGTACTTTTATTATTATTCCTAGTCTGTTTATTTTATATCTTATCTTTCTTATGTCTTTTATATATCATATCTATATCTATATCGATATCATATCTATATCATTTATATAACTTATATCATTTATATAACTTATATCATTTATATAACTTATAACATTTATATAACTTATAACATTTATATAACTTATATATCCCTTTTTTTATCTTCCCAGTATTTTATGAATGTTATAGGGCTTGTGGCGCAATGGAAACGCATCAGACTACGAATCTGGGGATTGCAGGTTCGATCCCTGCCAAGCTCGTCTTTTTATTGACTAGATTACTTTACTTTAATCCCTTTCAACTTCTATAACCTTTATATTCTATTATATATATATTTCTTTATTTATATATATATATATATTTCTTTATTTATTTATTTATATATATCTTTATTTATATATCTATGTATGTATTTATTTCTATATTCCTTTATTTCTATATTTCTATATTTCTATATTCCTTTATTCCTTTATTCCTTTATTTAAAAAAAAACTCTCTATATAAAAACAAAAAGGTAGATTACCTGACGTTCCCATCTGTGTGAACATAATGGTACTGATCAGGCTCTAAGCATCTTTACTTCCGTGTTCGGATGGGAACGGGTGTATCCTACTTGATATGAACCTACCGGTATCCTACTTACTTATGACTATGACTATCATATATTTTCTTATATTATTATATTATTATATGACTATGTACTTTTATTATTATTCCTAGTCTGTTT
>NW_001860093.1:0-615 GCF_000209125.1 Entamoeba dispar SAW760
ATTAAAAAATTTAATGAAAAAACCAAAAAAAAATGAAATTAAAAATTTTGAATATGGCACTGCTCATTATACTACTATTCATCATTTTTGTTTGTCTAGCACAAACAAATATGATCATTGACATTGGAGGTGAAAAGACAAAATTGGGGACTTATGGGGAGGTAGTAAATAGTTTTCGGGTTATTGAATCAAAACAAGGTAAACAAGAAATCCCTTCTGTTATTGCATTAAATGATCAAGGAGACATTCAATTTGGTGAAAATGGTGAAAGGGTTATGGGAAATAAAGGATATGTATCAATAAAATACCCAATGCTTATTAATTCTATTACACAAAAATTAAATGAACAACATAAATCAAAGAGGTTTGAATGGATATTTAGAGATGGAGATGGAATAAGTGTATTGGAAGATGAGCCATTAAAAATAAAAATTGGAGGAATAACTGCGTCATACGGATTTCTTATATCAGCATATATTGATGAATTAATTGATCACATAGATATTAAAGAAGGAAATATCAAAACTGATTATCCATCTGTCTTTAGTATTCCAAGTTTTTTCAATAATAAACAACTTGATATATTGTATAACAGTATATCAAGTTGTTTATTAT
>NW_001860092.1:0-953 GCF_000209125.1 Entamoeba dispar SAW760
ATGTATTTAACTCCAAGGTATTACTATGGACTTAACTCTGTGAATACACCGAATGAAATAATAAATAATCAGAATGTAGCAGTTAAAACAATTAATGGAGAATATCCATTTAATATTATTCGTGAGTTTGGAAAGAAATACTCTGCTTTAAAATGTCCACATGCACAATTTACAGAAGCAAAAGATGATTTAGTTGAAGGCAGTTTGAGTTATTACCATTATCAAAAGAATATTTAAACACATCAATAAGTATTACATGGGAAAATGAAGAAAGTGTAACAGTTAATTATAATATACAGAGAAACAACAGATGTAACAAAAAACAATGAAAAAACAAAACAAGGAATTAGAAAACCATTAACTGAAGAAGAAACAAAAGAAATGATCAATACAAAGAAAGCATTAGAAGAAAATGATAGAATTACCACTAAATTTATATCAAGTGATAATAATATTTATTGTACATTTTGTGTGAATGGTGTAACACATTAGTAGTTAAATCTTTTGATACAAAGGAAACAACAACATATGAAGATACAATTACAGAATGTATTGATTTATTTGATTCTAATAATTATCCTATTCAAGTAATATTCCCAAAGAATGGAGGAGGTTATATTATTTATTCACAATGGATAGAAAAGAGGTATCATCACCTGATGATGTTAATTATATTAGATCAACAAGAATATCAGACTATTCAGAAACTTTATTAAAAAAGGATATGCAATAAATTTATATGAACCAGAGACATGCCAAAGAAGAAGAGGAAAATTTATAAGCAGTGTTCCTCTTTTAAATTTATTCCCACTTGGAGAATGGTATACAAAACCAAATATTATTAAATATGGTGATGTTGAACATAAAATTACACAACGTTCAATTGAAGTTTTTCCAAAAAAGAAAATAATGAAAAATCCAAGAAAACCAACAGAAATAGTAGTTTATACAGA
>NW_001860091.1:0-888 GCF_000209125.1 Entamoeba dispar SAW760
TATATAAGTTATATAAATGTTATAAGTTATATAAATGTTATAAGTTATATAAATGATATAAGTTATATAAATGATATAAGTTATATAAATGATATAGATATGATATAGATATAGATATAGATATGATATATAAAAGACATAAGAAAGATAAGATATAAAATAAACAGACTAGGAATAATAATAAAAGTACATAGTCATATAATAATATAATAATATAAGAAAATATATGATAGTCATAGTCATAAGTAAGTAGGATAACGGTAGGTTCATATCAAGTAGGATACACCCGTTCCCATCCGAACACGGAAGTAAAGATGCTTAGAGCCTGATCAGTACCATTATGTTCACACAGATGGGAACGTCAGGTAATCTACCTTTTTGTTTTTATATAGAGAGTTTTTTTTTAAATAAAGGAATAAAGGAATAAAGGAATATAGAAATATAGAAATATAGAAATAAAGGAATATAGAAATAAATACATACATAGATATATAAATAAAGATATATATAAATAAATAAATAAAGAAATATATATATATATATAAATAAAGAAATATATATATAATAGAATATAAAGGTTATAGAAGTTGAAAGGGATTAAAGTAAAGTAATCTAGTCAATAAAAAGACGAGCTTGGCAGGGATCGAACCTGCAATCCCCACATTCGTAGTCTGATGCGTTTCCATTGCGCCACAAGCCCTATAACATTCATAAAATACTGGGAAGATAAAAAAAGGGATATATAAGTTATATAAATGTTATAAGTTATATAAATGTTATAAGTTATATAAATGATATAAGTTATATAAATGATATAAGTTATATAAATGATATAGATATGATATAGATATAGATATAGATATGATATATAAAAGACATAAGAAAGAT
>NW_001860090.1:0-952 GCF_000209125.1 Entamoeba dispar SAW760
TAATTAAATCATTTTCTATAAAAAGTAATAAATATCAAATAACTTTTAGTGTACTAGTAATTGTTATAGTTATTATTAATTCTTGACGCAGTATAGATAAAATAATTTTTAACAATTCATTCTAACATAATTTATTAATTATTGATAATTAAATCATTTTCTATAAAAAGTAATAAATATCAAATAACTTTTAGTGTACTAGTAATTGTTATAGTTATTATTAATTCTTGACGCAGTATAGATAAAATAATTTTTAACAATTCATTTTAATGATTAATGAATAAATGGATAATTAAATCATTTTCTATAAAAAGTAATAAATATCAAATAACTTTTAGTGTACTAGTAATTGTTATAGTTATTATTAATTCTTGACGCAGTATAGATAAAATAATTTTTAACAATTCATTTTAATGATTAATGAATAAATGGATAATTAAATCATTTTCTATAAAAAGTAATAAATATCAAATAACTTTTAGTGTACTAGTAATTGTTATAGTTATTATTAATTCTTGACGCAGTATAGATAAAATAATTTTTAACAATTCATTCTAACATAATTTATTAATTATTGATAATTAAATCATTTTCTATAAAAAGTAATAAATATCAAATAACTTTTAGTGTACTAGTAATTGTTATAGTTATTATTAATTCTTGACGCAGTATAGATAAAATAATTTTTAACAATTCATTCTAACATAATTTATTAATTATTGATAATTAAATCATTTTCTATAAAAAGTAATAAATATCAAATAACTTTTAGTGTACTAGTAATTGTTATAGTTATTATTAATTCTTGACGCAGTATAGATAAAATAATTTTTAACAATTCATTTTAATGATTAATGAATAAATGGATAATTAAATCATTTTCTATAAAAAGTAATAAATATCAAATAACTTTTAGTGTACTAGTAATTGTTATAGTTATTATAATCTGACG
>NW_001860089.1:0-852 GCF_000209125.1 Entamoeba dispar SAW760
TTCTACTTCGTTTTCTGTATTAAATGATTATATCTGTTGATGAAATTGAAATGAAATAAATATAAAATGATAAATGATAAAAGAAAGAATAAAGAAAATAATAAAAAAGTAAATATAATCGATTAATGATAAAATTAATGAGTTATTATCATGAATGAAAGTTGAAGATAAACATTAAAATCATTATTATTATTTATAAATGTTTAATTTATATTACATATTAATTAGTCGCTCTTCATTCTGTATTATTGTGTTGATGTTTAAATTATTCAATTTGTTATTATCATTTCATCATTTCATTGATACTTCTTATTTATTATCTTTTTATTTATTTCATCATTTAATTCTTGTTTGATATGATAATATAAATAATTTACATTGTACTTTATCATCATTCATCATTGATAATCATATGTGATATAATTTAATTTTCATATCAATAATTATATCATTTAAATAAATAAATAATAACATCTATTAACATATCATTATGATATCTCATCAATGTGATAAATGAAATATAACATATTTACACATTAATAACAATAAAATGGATATTCATATTTATATATTCATTGTTATTCATAACTAACATTATAAATTTGAATTAACATAATGCTCTTCTTTATTACATTTCATAATGATATTTTCACATTAAAATAGAATTGATGGTAAATGAAAAGAAATAAAGAATAATATAAAATGAACAGAATTATGAATGAATATACTCAACAAATCAATATACAACATACTCAATACAACAAGAAGTTACAAAATGTCAACTGATTGTTATAGAATTCATATTTTACCTACATTTTATTTTAATTTATATTTTATAATTTAAGAGAAAAT
>NW_001860088.1:0-961 GCF_000209125.1 Entamoeba dispar SAW760
GAAACCGCTAAGGAATGTGTAACAACTCACCTATCGAATGAATGAGTCCTGAAAATGGATGGCATTATAATGTCTTAACTGATACTCGACCGTTAAAATGAAGACATTTTAACGAGTAAGGAAACGAAATGGCGTAAGGACAACAAAAGTAGTAAAGATTTAAAGTAATTTAGATTGAAACTGTCCTTAGTGCAGATCTTGGTGGTAGTAGCAAATACTAAGAAGAGGAAAAAAACATCTTAGAACTGAAGAGGAGAAAGGTTCCTAAACAACATTACTTGGATTAGGGTGAATCGATCCTAAATTACAGATGGAAATCCTTAAGAAATATATAAGTGACATATAGTCAATATAAGGATTGAAAGGGAATAAGATTAATAGTTCTTAATCAAGAGAATTAATGATTAAATCTTAGAAATAAGATTAAATCGAATAAAATGGTAACATATCATGAACTTTAAAATGGAGTGTGAAAATCTACGGAAGAGTTCTCTTTTCTTCTTAACAAAAGTAAACTCCACTGAAATGAATCAATCAGAGAAGTGGAATTTATTGGCTTTGTAAGAAATTCAACATATGATTGAATTGTGGTATTTTTGCAGTCTTCATAAAAATTAAAGGGAATCTTAGCATAAAGCTAATTAAAGAATTCTTTTGCTCGTACTAATAACCGCAACAGGTCTCCAAGAAGCAAAATCTTTAGTTAAATAGAATAACGCAGGTAAGGGAAGTCGGCAACATAGCTCTGTAAGTTAGCAAGAAAGAGTAGCTCTGGTGATTTCCTTGTAAAAGGATTAAAATCGAATCAGAACTTTAAAGGTTAGGGGAATCCGACTGTTTAATAAAAACATAGCATTCTGATAAATCTAAAAGGTTCATTACAGAATGTGATTTCTGCCCAGTGCTCTGAATGTCAAGGTAATGAAATTTACTTAAGCGCGGGTAACGGCGGGAGTAACTA
>NW_001860087.1:0-953 GCF_000209125.1 Entamoeba dispar SAW760
CTGATATGACGATAATTAGTGACATCGTTCCTATCACCTCCTTTGTGGATTAATATAGTTCTTCCACTTACCATATCTAGAAGGATGTTTCATGGAAATTTAACAATTCATTGAATATATTAAGAATGGACTCTCTTGATGATGACATTCTCTTCCAATAATACCCATATATAGTGTCAATACCTGGTGCTTTCCAATTACTTATTTTCATCAGGCTTAAATTTAAATCATCCAATGTGATGATGACACTATCATAATTCCTGTATCTTTCATTCCACAATGTGATTTGATTTATTTTCAAATGTTCTTTATTTAATATCACTTGTGTTTCGTATAACGATTTCCAATATTCTAAAGTAATATCGTTATTTGGGTATATTTCATTTTGTGTTTCTTCTTTATTTTAATTTTGTTATTAGAATCAAACATAATTTTATTTGTATTGGTTCTGACAATTTCATTTTTATTAAATTTAATTCTTTCTTTAATCATTGTCATCATATATTTTAGGTACTTTATTCTTTCTTGTGATTTAATTTTAATTTCATCTCCATCTTGTTCCTTTAATCTCATAATACATTTTATTCTGTACCATTTCCATTGATTAGATCTTCTAGTCTATTTATTTCTCTTATTAATTTATCTGATTCTTTCATTTTCCAGTAGTAATTAATATTTACACATTTATCTATTTTCATTTCTTTGACTTGATTGATGATAGAGTTAAGATATTCATTATCAATATCAGTAGAGTTATTTTTATGATAATGTTTTTTATTATTGAATTACACTCTACTTTCCCTTCTATGATTGAGTTCATTTTCATTTTAATATATATTTTAGTTGTTTCTTTTATTTTATGTGACTTTTTAATATTATTAATGTATTCTTTATCATTATTTACATTATTATTTATTACTTTTATTATGCTTTCTATTTGTTCATTTCTTAAT
>NW_001860086.1:0-882 GCF_000209125.1 Entamoeba dispar SAW760
ATATAAAAGACATAAGAAGATAAGATATAAAATAAACAGACTAGGAATAATAATAAAAGTACATAGTCATATAATAATATAATAATATAAGAAAATATATGATAGTCATAGTCATAAGTAAGTAGGATAACGGTAGGTTCATATCAAGTAGGATACACCCGTTCCCATCCGAACACGGAAGTAAAGATGCTTAGAGCCTGATCAGTACCATTATGTTCACACAGATGGGAACGTCAGGTAATCTACCTTTTTGTTTTTATATAGAGAGTTTTTTTTTAAATAAAGGAATAAAGGAATAAAGGAATATAGAAATATAGAAATATAGAAATAAAGGAATATAGAAATAAATACATACATAGATATATAAATAAAGATATATATAAATAAATAAATAAAGAAATATATATATATATATAAATAAAGAAATATATATATAATAGAATATAAAGGTTATAGAAGTTGAAAGGGATTAAAGTAAAGTAATCTAGTCAATAAAAAGACGAGCTTGGCAGGGATCGAACCTGCAATCCCCAGATTCGTAGTCTGATGCGTTTCCATTGCGCCACAAGCCCTATAACATTCATAAAATACTGGGAAGATAAAAAAAGGGATATATAAGTTATATAAATGTTATAAGTTATATAAATGTTATAAGTTATATAAATGATATAAGTTATATAAATGATATAAGTTATATAAATGATATAGATATGATATAGATATAGATATAGATATGATATATAAAAGACATAAGAAAGATAAGATATAAAATAAACAGACTAGGAATAATAATAAAAGTACATAGTCATATAATAATATAATAATATAAGAAAATATATGATAGTCATAGTCATAAGTAAGTAGGATAACGGTAGGTTCATA
>NW_001860085.1:0-979 GCF_000209125.1 Entamoeba dispar SAW760
ATATAAAAACAAAAAGGTAGATTACGTGACGTTCCCATCTGTGTGAACATAATGGTACTGATCAGGCTCTAAGCATCTTTACTTCCGTGTTCGGATGGGAACGGGTGTATCCTACTTGATATGAACCTACCCGTTATCCTACTTACTTATGACTATGACTATCATATATTTTCTTATATTATTATATTATTATATGACTATGTACTTTTATTATTATTCCTAGTCTGTTTATTTTATATCTTATCTTTCTTATGTCTTTTATATATCATATCTATATCTATATCTATATCATATCTATATCATTTATATAACTTATATCATTTATATAACTTATATCATTTATATAACTTATAACATTTATATAACTTATAACATTTATATAACTTATATATCCCTTTTTTTATCTTCCCAGTATTTTATGAATGTTATAGGGCTTGTGGCGCAATGGAAACGCATCAGACTACGAATCTGGGGATTGCAGGTTCGATCCCTGCCAAGCTCGTCTTTTTATTGACTAGATTACTTTACTTTAATCCCTTTCAACTTCTATAACCTTTATATTCTATTATATATATATTTCTTTATTTATATATATATATATATTTCTTTATTTATTTATTTATATATATCTTTATTTATATATCTATGTATGTATTTATTTCTATATTCCTTTATTTCTATATTTCTATATTTCTATATTCCTTTATTCCTTTATTCCTTTATTTAAAAAAAAACTCTCTATATAAAAACAAAAAGGTAGATTACCTGACGTTCCCATCTGTGTGAACATAATGGTACTGATCAGGCTCTAAGCATCTTTACTTCCGTGTTCGGATGGGAACGGGTGTATCCTACTTGATATGAACCTACCGTTATCCTACTTACTTATGACTATGACTATCATATATTTTCTTATATTATTATATTATTATATGACTATGTACTTTTATTATTATTCCTAGTCTGTTTATTTTATATC
>NW_001860084.1:0-931 GCF_000209125.1 Entamoeba dispar SAW760
CTATACCTTTATACCATATATTAAACTTATGAACTTTATCTATGTTTATATTCTAACTATTATCTCTTTCTATATATATTTCTATCTTATATTATGTTATATATTCTACTATATTCTACTTTTATCACCACTTATGTATGTATGTATATATATATATCACTATCTATATATTATATATATATATTATGTATCTATATATTATATATATTATGTATCTATATATTATTTATATATATTATATATATATTATCTATCTATATATTCTTCTTTATCACTCTCTGTCTATATGTTTATTCCTTTTATATATGTTTATTCCTTTTATATATGTTTATTCCCTTTAAAAAATACCTAGAAGGCGACTATGGGGATCGGACCCATGACCTTCTCTTTACGAGAGAGACGCTCTGCCACTGAGCTAAGCCGCCTTATATTATTATTACCTATTTCTATCTTTACACTTAGCTTATATATATTTATTATCTTCCCTATTTATTATGTTATTATTTATCATCTTTTTACCTTTATATCTTTTTATTACTTTATTATACATCTACTATACACTTCTTACTATTACTATTTCCTACTTATTACTATTTACTTATTACTTCTTACATTACTTCCATTTCTTACTTATTACTTATTACTTCTTACTTATTACTTCTTACTTATTACTTCTTACATCCTTTTACTACTTACTACTTACACCTACCCATCTATTCATAACGGTTCCATGGTGTAGGGGCAGCATATAAGATTTTGGTTCTTAGGACCCCAGTTCGAATCTGGGTGGGACCACTTTTTATGTATATAACTATACCTTTATACCATTATATTAAACTTATGAACTTTATCTATGTTTATATTCTAACTATTATCTCTTTCTATATATATTTCTATCTTATATTATGTTATATATTCTACTATATTCTAC
>NW_001860083.1:0-966 GCF_000209125.1 Entamoeba dispar SAW760
CTACTTGGTCTTTATACTTACACATGCATGGCTTAATCTTTAACATCAGCATATAATACTGGCAGGATCAACCAGATATTTTATTCTTCTTCCTTTTTAAAAGGAAGGATTCTTTATTCTTACTTCTCTTTTGTATTTATATCCATTTTTCCTTTCTTTATTCTCCTACTTTTGACTTCTTTTTTATTTACTAATTATACTAAAAAACAAACTTATATTATTTAAATCTGTTCTGTCATCTAATTACTTTTATATAGTTAGATCAAGTACAATTTTCTTTATATTCAGTCTTATATTTATTTCTTTAAATTCTTTCATTCTTAACAACATATATCTATTATGATTATATTAAATTCTTTTAATAATCATTTCTTATTTCTTTAATTAATCTCTTCTATGAGATTACTTATTCTGTTTATCTCTTATATTATTCTCCCTAAATATTATGAATACTTATTTTATTTATTATTTTATTGACAAACTGTGCTATTCTCTCATAATTTATTATTTAAACAAACGTAAATGCTATATTCTCTCTTTATTATTCCTCTCATTATATAGTAGCATTAATTATTATTAATCATCCTTATTCTCTTAATGCTTTTATGGTAATGTATGTTTATGGTTTTATTTAATGAAGCTGTAAATATGTTTATAATTTATTTTAAGAATGCTTAACATAATTAAATACTACTCAAAATAGTTTTGTTTCTCGTGGGTTTTTTGAGACCCAAAACTATTTTGAATTTTCGAATTATTTAATTCGAAATTCTTCAACAGAAGATTTATTTCTTCTTTTCTCATCTGTCCTTTATTGGGTTTATACCCAATTTTTTGACATTTTAAATTTAAATATTATTAAGTCTTTTAATACCCTCTTTTATACTAGTTATTTTATTTGATATTAAAAATTATTAAATATTATTTATTATATTTTACTGATACTTTAATGTATTTTCTAAAGTA
>NW_001860082.1:0-970 GCF_000209125.1 Entamoeba dispar SAW760
GTGTTTTAGTGATGAATCTTGTTTTCCTTGTGATAATGAATTGATGAGAATGTGTTTATTGATAGTATTACTATTTGATAGTATTACTATTGTTGAAGTTGATTTACCTGTTGTTTGTGTAATTGATATTGTTGATTGTTCTTTTTCTTGTGATAATGTTTGTAAATATTGTCATTGTTATTGTGAATCTCTTGTTGATATTGATATACCTGATTGATACATTGAATCTATTAATGATTGATTTCTTAATATGCTATATTTCATTGTGATACAGATGGTGAATTTATTAATGATATTGATGGTGTTGGTTCTACTGGTATTGTTTCATATTTCAAATGTACATTATAAATATTCTGAGTGTTATTAATCAAACAATTATATGATTGATTTAATGTGATTTCATCATATTTATATTTGTTATTATATTTATTGTGCTTATTTATTGTTGAAACAAACATATTATCTTTATGTTTATTATCATCTTTAACTCATTGTTCATTATTGAATAGTTTCTGATGAATGAATAAACAATAAATAATAAAAATGTAATCATTGAATAGTTCTAATTAGTTCTTCTCTTTAAATATATCATATTGTTCTATATTCATCTCTTTCTCTATTGTCTATTTATTAATTTTTATTTGAATTGAATTTTATTTCCACTTTTTCTTTCATTTGTATTTTTGTATTTATGTTATCATTGCATATCATTCATTCATTTGTTGATGAAATGTTAAAAGATACAAAACTCATCACTTCTCTAAAGATATTCTATTCTTGTGTTCTATTTTCAATTTAAACAACTAAAACTATTATAATTGGATAAACTTGTTAATAATATCAGATTCAATTCATATTTCTTAATCTTATAAACTCTGATTTAATGAATAATCTTATTATAATAAATTATATTTGATAGTTCTGATTTATAAATATTTATTATACATCTATATCACTTATATTCAATATC
>NW_001860081.1:0-978 GCF_000209125.1 Entamoeba dispar SAW760
TTAATCATTATTTTTTTATATTAATATCTCAAAAAATGTCAACGAAAGTATAAAAATTTATAAGGTAAAAGTTGTTCAGAATTGAATTCTAAACAACTCTTTATTTAATGATGTTGTAATGATAAATTGAACGATTTTATTCATCTTTTTAACGTTTGAATTGAAATAGTTTAAATAATAAAATAATATAGTTTTTTAATAGAAAAGATTTTTTGAAAAATGTTGATTTAAAAATAAATAACTTATACTTCATAAAATCTTGATTTAAAAAATGTTATTTCTACAATGAATAACAAAAAATAATCTATAAATAGAACACTATTATTTTAATAATTATTAATATCTCAAATGTACTGCGTCAAGAATTAATAACAACTGCATTTTTTAAGTGCATGATGTAAGGTAATAGATACCTAGTACTTTTTATTAAAATCAAAAAAGTGCACCTTTTTTCAATAAAATTGTTGAACTTGTATCTCATCTACAACCTCACCATTTCTGATAAAACTTTATTTTTTGGAGGTTCCATATAAAGTTACTAGATACCTAGTACTTTTTATTAAAATCAGACGCATTTAACTTCTTTCGTCTAATTTAGACAGAAACATGTCAAAAATTATCTCAGATAGAAAGCGACCAGAATTAATAATTTTTATCTTTTTGTAGAGTGCATATTAATGTGATTAATACTTAGTACTTTTTATTAAAATTGACGACATTTAACTTCTTTCATTTGGTTTAGATAAAAATAGAATAAATTAATATCTCAAATACATGACGATCACAATTAATAATTTTTATCTTTTTGCAGAGTGCTTTTGAAGATAATTGATATATAGTACTTTATATTAAAATCATAAAAAGTGCACCTTTTTTCAACAAATTTGTTGAATTAATATCTCTGCTACAACCTCACCATTTCTGATAAAACTTTATTTTTTGGAGGATCCACAGAACGATATGGATACCTAGTACTTT
>NW_001860080.1:0-1031 GCF_000209125.1 Entamoeba dispar SAW760
TCTTTATTTATATTATTATTATCTTATTATATTATTATATTATTATATCTTTATTTATTATATATGTGTATGTATATTATTTCTACTTATATTATTATATTTTCTTATACTTTATCCTTTATATTTATATCTTATATCTTATATCTTTTATACTATATATTATATATTATAACTTTTATACTTCTTACTTTATACTATATCTTTTTTTTATATATTATATATTATAATTTTTATACTTTATATTATATACCATATCCTATATCTTATATCTTTTATACTTCCTACTTTATACCTTATACCTTATACTTTCTATCATGCTTCACTTCTTATATACCCTTCCTTATGGTGTAAGCCTTCCTAGCTCAGTCGGTAGAGCGTGCGGCTTTTAACCGTAAGGTCGTGGGTTCGAGCCCCACGGGGGGCGTTTTTTACTTTAGACTCCACTTTTATTATTTATTATATATATTATATATTATTATCTTTTATTTATTCTATTATTTATTATTTATTATTTATTCATTTATTATATATCTTTTTTATATTATATTCTTCCTATTTATTTCTTTATATTATTACCTATTCTTTTATTTATTATTTATTATACCTTTTATATTCCACTTTATATATTCTTATATATATATTATATTATATATATTATCACTTTATATTATTCACCTTTTCTTTATATTATTTCCCTTTTCTTTATATTATACACCTTATCTTTATATTATTCCTTATTTATTCTTACTTTCTTCTTTATACAGGGCGCATAGCTCAGCGGTAGAGCATAGGACTGCAGTTCCCGTGGTCATTGGTTCAAATCCGATTGTGCCCTTTTTTTATTATACTTCTACTTTTATATTTATCTATTTATTCTTATTATTATCTTCCTATATATTATATATATTATATATTATATATTATATATTATATTCTTTTATACCTTATTTTATCATCCTTATGTATATATTTATATATATATATTAAGTATTTCCTATATATTATACCTATATATACTATTACTTTCTACT
>NW_001860079.1:0-801 GCF_000209125.1 Entamoeba dispar SAW760
GTAGTCTGATGCGTTTCCATTGCGCCACAAGCCCTATAACATTCATAAAATACTGGGAAGATAAAAAAAGGGATATATAAGTTATATAAATGTTATAAGTTATATAAATGTTATAAGTTATATAAATGATATAAGTTATATAAATGATATAAGTTATATAAATGATATAGATATGATATAGATATAGATATAGATATGATATATAAAAGACATAAGAAAGATAAGATATAAAATAAACAGACTAGGAATAATAATAAAAGTACATAGTCATATAATAATATAATAATATAAGAAAATATATGATAGTCATAGTCATAAGTAAGTAGGATAACGGTAGGTTCATATCAAGTAGGATACACCCGTTCCCATCCGAACACGGAAGTAAAGATGCTTAGAGCCTGATCAGTACCATTATGTTCACACAGATGGGAACGTCAGGTAATCTACCTTTTTGTTTTTATATAGAGAGTTTTTTTTTAAATAAAGGAATAAAGGAATAAAGGAATATAGAAATATAGAAATATAGAAATAAAGGAATATAGAAATAAATACATACATAGATATATAAATAAAGATATATATAAATAAATAAATAAAGAAATATATATATATATATAAATAAAGAAATATATATATAATAGAATATAAAGGTTATAGAAGTTGAAAGGGATTAAAGTAAAGTAATCTAGTCAATAAAAAGACGAGCTTGGCAGGGATCGAACCTGCAATCCCCCAGATTCGTAGTCTGATGCGTTTCCATTGCGCCACAAGCCCTATAACATTCATAAAATACTGGGAAGA
>NW_001860078.1:0-944 GCF_000209125.1 Entamoeba dispar SAW760
GATAGTAGTACTAAGAATAGTGATATATACATATGATAAGATATACATATAATAATAAGTTGTAGGGAATATAGTGATATAGTTATATACATAAGATAAGATGGAAGGTGTAGTAAAGATAGTAAAGATAGTAAAGATAGTAAAGATAGTAAAGATAATAAAGATAATAAAGATAATAAAAATAATAAAAATAATAAAAATAATAAAAATAGTATAAGTAGTATAAGTAGTATAAGTAGTATATCTAATATATCTAGGATATGATAAGTAATATAAAGTCTAAAAAGCGTATGCTTCCTGTCGGGTTCGAACCAACGACCTTTAGAACTTCAGTCTAACGCTGCTACCAGCTGAGCTAAGGAAGCTTACAAGTTAAAGAAGGAAGTAAAAAGTAAAAAGGGAGTATATAAGAAAGTGAAAGTATATAAATAAATAATAGAAATATAAAAAGGGGAAAGATTAAACATAAACATAAACATAAACATAAACATATATAAAGAAGTAGATAACATAAACATATATATATATTAACATATAAACATATATACATATATACTTAATAACATAATAACATAATAACATAATAACATATAAAGAAGTAGATTATATAAACATATATACATATATACATATAAATAAACATATATAAAGGATAAGAATATAGGTATAGGTATAGTTTTTGAAATAATTAAACATAGATGTATAAATATAAATATAAATATAAATATAAATATAAAATAGATATATAAAGGAATGATATACATTATAAGTATAAACATCTACTATAAGTATAAAATGGTTTCACCCGGGTTCGATCCGGGGACCCTCACCACGTCAAGATGATGTGATAACCAACTACACCATGAAACCTTTATAAACTGGTAAAAGGTCAAAGGTATATAGATACACTAAGAAAGGTTTATAAAGTAGTAAAAGGTCAAAAG
>NW_001860077.1:0-761 GCF_000209125.1 Entamoeba dispar SAW760
TGTATTTTGAATGATACGTATTTTATCAGGTTTCATTTAACTATCAATATTTTTCTTTCATTTATACAACTTTTGTTAGTTATTTATTAGAAAAAACTATTGTTTTACTTCATAAATTTATTAATAACTTCAAAGTTTTTCTAAAATTAGATAACGACTCAGATTATCCATACAAACAATATAGAATTATTCTAAAAATAGAAAACGATTCAGATTATCCATACAAATAATTTATAAAATTTCTAAAAATAGAAAACGATTCAGATTATCCATACAAACATGTCGCCGAAAATGCCGAATATTTGTTGGTAACCACGTCATCCTTTTCGGCAAATCGAGCTTTTACCATCTTAAAATTTTGGTCTAGTGTTAATCCGATGGTTTTTCCTAGCTTTTGTGTAATAAAGGTTCACTTTTCGACGGAATATCAATTTTTTTCGTTCTATTCCTTCTAATTTCAACAAAAAAACGGTAGTTTTTTCAAAAAGGGCATTTTCAAAAATCGTATTTCGAGTAGGGGGGGTCTTTTTGCAATTTTTGTTGAAATTTACCCCGTGTAGAAGGAATTTTCGTTGTTATATAAAACATTTGTATGTTGGGTTTTTGTTATTCTTTTTTGTTATTCTTTTTTGTTATTCACTATTTTTAGGTCATTTTTTGTTATTCTTTTTTGTTATTCAAAGGTAATGCTCAATGATGAAATAATCATGAAAAAAATTGTTAAAAAATGAGGTCTTCAGATTACCTCCAAGAACATTTTT
>NW_001860076.1:0-1022 GCF_000209125.1 Entamoeba dispar SAW760
ATATTCTTTTCAAATATATTTAAATTGACGAGGCTTTCACTCTCTCTGGCTCAGCATTCGTTCTGAATTCAATCTAAATTATCTCTTTTAAATATAATTTTTCTTTTAGTTACACTCTGAATAATTTAAGACTAGCCTCACACATTGCTGTATTCTTCTAACCTTTTTACAATTATCCATTTTTATCAACTTGGTCTTTTTCTTTTTCATTCGCCATTACTTAAGAAATCATTGTTATTTTTTCTTCCTTCCCTTATTGATATGCTTAAGTTAAGGGAGTCCTCTTACGATACTCAAATCTTTATTTATTAACTCACTTATAGATATCTGGTTAAAGCTCTTTACTTCTTCTCTCTTTTACCCACTAGCTACTTCTCACTTCTACTAATATTTGCTTTTAATATACTCTTTTATTTTGGATATTGAATATCATATATACCTTGAAGTTCATAAGTATACTTTCAAGCATTCAAAGTTTGGATATTCACATTTTATTGTTCCTATCACTTATCGCAATTCATTGCGTTCTTCATCGCACAGGAAACTAAACTATCCAAAGTAATATTTTATTATACTTTTTCTTTCTTCTTATATTCTAATTCCTTTTATTCTTACTTTTATTATTTTCTTTGTAGATTATCTTATTCTATAAATTTCTTGTTTTATTTTAAAAGATTATTTCTTTTCTTTTAATGATCCTTCCGCAGGTTCACCTACGGAAACCTTGTTACGACTTCTCCTTCCTCTAAATAAGGAGATTTAAATCCATTTTTCTATCTATAAGACAGAATCCTAGAATTTCACCTCTTTATTCAATCGGTAGGAGCGACGGGCGGTGTGTACAAAGGGCAGGGACGTATTCATCTCGAGTTAATGACTCGATATTACAAGGAATTCCTCGTTCAAAACAAATAATTCCAATCATTTATCCCTGTCATGTACGTTCTTTTGAGTTTTCCTTACTATTTCATCTCGGTACACCACTTACTATCCCTACCTATTAGACATAGCCTAATAAATAA
>NW_001860075.1:0-990 GCF_000209125.1 Entamoeba dispar SAW760
TATTCTGGTATATCATATAATAATTCGCATGTTACTTCAGCATTTTCTATCGGTTCAATACTTGTTAGACACAACATAAAATTTGTTTGTTTCACAACAACATAAACTTCATTTTTACCTAATTTTTCAGTCATAACACATGTTTGTCTCTCTAAAAACACCTTTCCCATCTTATTTTCTTTACTTGCTTTTCAGTTAATTAAGATCACTTTTTTTTTTTTTTTTAAAAAAAAAAGGGGTTTTTTTAATTTTAACTTTTATGTTCTATTTTCTTTTTACTTTTTGATTTTTTACTATATTTTATTATACTTATTTCATTTTTTATTAGAATACTTCTTTTTAAGTTCATTGAAAATTTGAAGAATTTGTTCTTTTATTTCTATTAATAGATTCGTTGTTTTTTTTCTATCTTTTTTAGTTTGTTATTTCGGACGATCTGATAATTTTATTGGTATAGTAAATAATTTAAATAAATATAGTTTCATATAATTCTAAATTCTCAGATTGTGTAAAAATATATCAATAGTTCAAATTTAAATATAGATAATAAACTCGAAAATAATAATAGATAATTTATAAATCATAATTTTTAAGAATAAAAAACATATTATTATTTTCTGTAATAAATAACAAAAACAAAAAACAAATTTAGAACCCTAAAATGAAAAAAAAAAAAAACAAGAAAGAAAACAGATGGAGGATTTACTTCACGATTATTTAATTGTTGATACAAATATTTTTCTTCGTGATACTGGAGCAAAGCTAAATCGATTTGCACACCATATTGTTACAGTTGAAGATGTAATCAAAGAAGTAAAAGATGAAGTATCACGACATAGATTAGAAACCCTTCCATATGATTTAGAGTTATCTGAACCTAAACAAGAGGATATTGATTATACTATCCGATTCTCAAAAGAAACTGGAGATTATAGAAATTTATCATTACAAGATATTAAAGTCATTGCACTTGCTGTACGTTATGTCAGA
>NW_001860074.1:0-992 GCF_000209125.1 Entamoeba dispar SAW760
AGAGAGAGAAGTAAAGAGCTTTAACCAGATATCTATAAGTGAGTTAATAAATAAAGATTTGAGTATCGTAAGAGGACTCCCTTAACTTAAGCATATCAATAAGGGAAGGAAGAAAAAATAACAATGATTTCTTAAGTAATGGCGAATGAAAAAGAAAAAGACCAAGTTGATAAAAATGGATAATTGTAAAAAGGTTAGAAGAATACAGCAATGTGTGAGGCTAGTCTTAAATTATTCAGAGTGTAACTAAAAGAAAAATTATATTTAAAAGAGATAATTTAGATTGAATTCAGAACGAATGCTGAGCCAGAGAGAGTGAAAGCCTCGTCAATTTAAATATATTTTGAAAAGAATATAGTTTAGAAAAGAGTAAATTTATTTGGAAGTATAAATCGAAAAGGTGATAGTATTCATCAAAGTCTAAATATTACAGGAAAACTGATAGCAAAGAAGTACTGTGAAGGAAAACTTAAAAGAACTTTGGAAAAAGAGTGAAAAGAGCTTGAAAGAGTAATATGTGAACGGATAATTTATAAGAAAAATAGTAGAATGTATTATAAATAAAAATATAAAAAGATTAGATATATAAGTAGTATATTTAATAAGATTGTATTGAAATTTGTAATATAGGAAATTATTAAGAGCAAGAGAATTATTTCATTTATAGTGATTATTAATAAACGAGAATATTAAGAGAAATCTTAGTATTTAATTGTGAATTAAAAGTAAAAATCCAATAATAATGGAATGATAAAAGCTATTTAAGGTAAGATTAATACATTTAATCCCGAGAATAGAAACTCTTGAAGAAGTAAATTATCTACCCGTCTTGAAACACGGACCAAGGAGTCTAACATGGATGCGAATGAGAATAGCAGAAAGCTATAACATGAAGAGAAACGAAAACTATGAGAGTGTAGAATACATTTAGCATAGTATCTTTCATAGAGAGTAAATATGTTAGACCGAAAGATGTGACTATACTTGACGAT
>NW_001860073.1:0-956 GCF_000209125.1 Entamoeba dispar SAW760
TTGTGCTTTTCAAATGTGTCATAAATTCTAAATGCTTAATCTGGACAACACATCTTCTACAATACTCTTTACATCAATACTCTTTACAACATCTTCTCTTGACATTCTTTCTTACAACATCTTTTGTTGATTACAGGACATTTAACTGTTTGAAATGATGAGATTGTGATGATGAGATGTTTAAATAACAAATGAACTACCAAAACCATCTTTACATAATTAAAATAAGAATGTCATCATCATCACATGTGCATTCTTATCATTCTGTGATTTATTCATCTTTCTTTCTTCTTATAATGAACGAACTGGTAAATAGAAAACAAAAATGACAAGATAAAAAAGAAATCGGAGATACACAAAATCACTCATTCGAAATGGTTCTATTGAAGAATATGATGAAGAGAAAGATGGGTGTATTGGTACAAAACATCAATAAGAAACAAAGAAACAGAGATAAAAGAGAAAACAAAATAAGAAGAAAGTGAATATTAGAATAAGAGATAAAAGATAAATAGAAAAAGAATAAATAAGAAGAAAGATAAAAGAGAACATACAAAACATAAAGAAATAAAAAGTGATAAAAGAATGATAAAACATAAAGAAAAGAAGAATAAACAATTAACAACAATAATCAAAATATCAATAGAAATCAAAAATCATAATAGAAATGATAATATAAATTAATATAATTATATTTCAACATATTTATTATTAAATGAATATAATAATGATAAATAAGAATAGAAATGAAATATAAAGAATAATAAATAAGAAAATAGAAGTGTTTAAATATTTAAATAATAATAAAATATAACTTCAATTTGATTAAATCATAAATTAAAACATACGAATTAAATAATCAAAATAGAAATAAAACACAAAGATACAAATAAGAATGATTAATAATGATTAATTAACATACATAAAAGAAAATAATAAAGATACAAAATATAAAT
>NW_001860072.1:0-919 GCF_000209125.1 Entamoeba dispar SAW760
GCTGAAACTTAAAGGAATTGACGGAAGGGCACACCAGGAGTGGAGCCTGCGGTTTAATTTGACTCAACACGGGAAAACTTACCAAGACCGAACAGTAGAAGGAATGACAGATTAAGAGTTCTTTCATGATTTATTGGGTAGTGGTGCATGGCCGTTCTTAGTTGGTGGAGTGATTTGTCAGGTTAATTCCGGTAACGAACGAGACTGAAACCTATTAATTAGTTTTCTGCCTATAAGACAGAAATGTTCGCAAGAACAGGTGCGTAAGTACCACTTCTTAAAGGGACACATTTCAATTGTCCTATTTTAATTGTTAGTTATCTAATTTCGATTAGAACTCTTTTAACGTGGGAAAAAGAAAAAGGAAGCATTCAGCAATAACAGGTCTGTGATGCCCTTAGACATCTTGGGCCGCACGCGCGCTACAATGGAGTTACTAGAGAGCATTTTATCATTTACACCTTATTTATTAGGCTATGTCTAATAGGTAGGGATAGTAAGTGGTGTACCGAGATTGAAATAGTTAAGGAAAACTCAAAAGAACGTACATGACAGGGATAAATGATTGGAATTATTTGTTTTGAACGAGGAATTCCTTGTAATATCGAGTCATTAACTCGAGATGAATACGTCCCTGCCCTTTGTACACACCGCCCGTCGCTCCTACCGATTGAATAAAGAGGTGAAATTCTAGGATTCTGTCTTATAGATAGAAAAATGGATTTAAATCTCCTTATTTAGAGGAAGGAGAAGTCGTAACAAGGTTTCCGTAGGTGAACCTGCGGAAGGATCATTAAAAGAAAAGAAATAATCTTTTAAAATAAAACAAGAAATTTATAGAATAAGATAATCTACAAAGAAAATAATAAAAGTAAGAATAAAAGGAATTAGAATATAAGAAGAAAGAAAAAGTATAATA
>NW_001860071.1:0-417 GCF_000209125.1 Entamoeba dispar SAW760
TTTTTCTGATTATTTCTCATTTTATTTAACATAATTATGTATGAGAAATGAATTGTTTAGAATTCAATTCTGAACAACTTTTACCTTATAAATTTTTATACTTTCGTTGACATTTTTTGAGATATTAATATAAAAAAATAATGATTAATATTAAAAAGAAATACATAATGAAGATAAAATAAAATAAATAAATCATGAATAATAACTAATACAGATTAAGATAATTGTTAAACAGAATTTAATTTAAAGAATGAGATATAAAGATATTAAATAATTTTTTAATAGTCTTTAATAAAAATAATCATTCATATCTCAAAAAATGTCAACGAAAGTATAAAAATTTATAAGGGAAAAGTTGTTCAGAATTTAATTTTAAACAAGTGATTTATTAATAAAAATTTAGAAAAAATGATACTT
>NW_001860070.1:0-929 GCF_000209125.1 Entamoeba dispar SAW760
TAAGGATAAGTTATAAAGGTATAAAGGTATAAAGGTATAAAGGTATAAAGGTATAAAGGTATAAAGGTATAAAAGTATAAAAGTATAAAAGTATAAAAGTATAAAATACTTATGATATAAAATAAGTAATAATACATAAGTATAGATAATAAGATATATAATAATAATAAGAAATATAATAATAATAATAATAAATATAATAAATATAATAGATAAATAGGAATAGTTAATAATAGATAAGAATAGATAATATAACATAATATAAGTAGAAATTAGAGTCTAGGTAGTTAAAGTATAGAGATATAGTGGTAAAAAGGGCTTCGCCGGGAATCGAACCCGGGCCACCCGCACCCAAAGCGGGTATTTTACCACTTAACTACAAAGCCATCACAAAGGATATAACAGCACATATATGTTCATAGTATATAGTGATATAGTCATATAGTCATATAGTCATATAAACATATAGTGATATAGTGATATAAACATATAGTCATATAGTCATATAAACATATAAACATATAAACATATAAACATATAAACATATAGTCATATAAACATATAGTCATATAAACATATAGGTATATAGTGATATATACATATAAACATATAAACATATAGTCATATAGTCATATATACATATAAACATATAATGATATAGTGATATAGGTATAAAAGTACAAGGAATAGTGTAGAAGTTAAAAAGATAGATGTATATAGTAGAATATAAGTAGAATATAAGCACTAAGTGATATACATAGAGTCTAGGGATAATACAGAATAGTGGGTAGTATATAAACATAATATATAAGAATAAGTAAACACTAAGTGGATAAAGTATACATAGAAAGTAATAAAGGTAATAAAGGAATAAGTTATAAAGGTATAAAGGTATAAAGGTATAAAGGTATAAAGGTATAAAGGTATAA
>NW_001860069.1:0-1048 GCF_000209125.1 Entamoeba dispar SAW760
TCTATTAATCTATAATCTATTAATGTGTTATACGTTTATATTCTATAGCAATAAATTATATACATAAGGCTGTATACTATATACTTCTAGTATATCGGTATAATAAGTTGATAAGTAAAGTAGACTATATTGTACTTTATGTTATATTCTAAGGTTTTGACGTCTCTATATTCTAGTTTATGTTATATTGTATTGTACTTTATGTTATATTCTAACCTATTGTGGTCTCTATATTCTATTTTACTTTATGTTATATTGTAAGCATTTGTGGTCTAAGGGCAGAATTCCACCCTTCCAAGGTGGAGATCCGGGTTCGAGTCCCGGCAAATGCACTTTTATATGTTTCAACTATGTTCTAGTATATTAGAGTATCTTATATTATTATTATATTATTATATGACTATATTATTATATTAATATATTAATATATTATTATATGTATTTATTAATATTATATGTTTATATGACTATATGACTATATTCCTTTTATGTACTACTACCTATTTTATCATGTGTATATATTATACCATTCTTTATACCTTATAGTCTTTACACTTATTTATGCTATGTATTAATCTATTAATCTATTAATCTATTAATGTGTTATACGTTTATATTCTTATAGCAATAAATTATATACATAAGGCTGTATACTATATACTTCTAGTATATCGGTATAATAAGTTGATAAGTAAAGTAGACTATATTGTACTTTATGTTATATTCTAAGGTTTTGACGTCTCTATATTCTAGTTTATGTTATATTGTATTGTACTTTATGTTATATTCTAACCTATTGTGGTCTCTATATTCTATTTTACTTTATGTTATATTGTAAGCATTTGTGGTCTAAGGGCAGAATTCCACCCTTCCAAGGTGGAGATCCGGGTTCGAGTCCCGGCAAATGCACTTTTATATGTTTCAACTATGTTCTAGTATATTAGAGTATCTTATATTATTATTATATTATTATATGACTATATTATTATATTAATATATTAATATATTATTATATGTATTTATTAATATTATATGTTTATATGACTAT
>NW_001860068.1:0-989 GCF_000209125.1 Entamoeba dispar SAW760
GTAGCAGAGATATTAATTCACCAATTTTATGAAAAAAAGGTGCACTTTTTTATGATTTTAATATAAAGTACTAGGTATCCAATATCGTTCTGTGGATCTCCAAAAATAAAGTTTTATCAGAAATGGTGAGGTTGTAGCAGAGATATTAATTCAACAATTTTATTGAAAAAAGGTGCACTTTTTTGATTTTAATAAAAAGTACTAGGTATCCAATATCGTTCTGTGGATCCTCCAAAAAATAAAGTTTTATCAGAAATGGTGAGGTTGTAGCAGAGATATTAATTCAACAAATTTGTTGAAAAAAGGTGCACTTTTTTGATTTTAATAAAAAGTACTAGGTATCCAATATCGTTCTGTGGATCCTCCAAAAAATAAAGTTTTATCAGAAATGGTGAGGTTGTAGCAGAGATATTAATTCAACAAATTTGTTGAAAAAAGGTGCACTTTTTATGATTTTAATATAAAGTACTATATATCAATTATCTTCAAAAGCACTCTGCAAAAAGATAAAAATTATTAATTGTGATCGTCATGTATTTGAGATATTAATTTATTCTATTTTTATCTAAACCAAATGAAAGAAGTTAAATGTCGTCAATTTTAATAAAAAGTACTAAGTATTAATCACATTAATATGCACTCTACAAAAAGATAAAAATTATTAATTCTGGTCGCTTTCTATCTGAGATAATTTTTGACATGTTTCTGTCTAAATTAGACGAAAGAAGTTAAATGCGTCTGATTTTAATAAAAAGTACTAGGTATCTAGTAACTTTATATGGAACCTCCAAAAAATAAAGTTTTATCAGAAATGGTGAGGTTGTAGATGAGATACAAGTTCAACAATTTTATTGAAAAAAGGTGCACTTTTTTGATTTTAATAAAAAGTACTAGGTATCCAATATCGTTCTGTGGATCCTCCAAAAAATAAAGTTTTATCAGAAATGGTGAGGTTGTAGCAGAGATATTAATTCAACAATTTTATTGAA
>NW_001860067.1:0-622 GCF_000209125.1 Entamoeba dispar SAW760
CTTCTTATGTATTTCTTTTTATATTAATCATTATTTTTTTATATTAATATCTCAAAAAATGTCAACGAAAGTATAAAAATTTATAAGGTAAAAGTTGTTCAGAATTGAATTCTAAACAATTCATTTCTCATACATAATTATGTTAAATAAAATGATGAAATAATCATGAAAAAATTGTTAAAAAATGAGGTCTTCAGATTACCTCCAAGAACATTTTTTACCTTATAAGTTTTCATTAAAACAACCTTGTTACAGAGATATGATAAAATTGACTCAGTGACAAAAAATATTGACTCTACTCATCTATACGTCCTTCAATACTTTATCTACAAAACAATTATTTTATTTGATATATCAGTATTATAATTATTATTTTATATTATATGAAAAACGATGTATATTTAAGATAAGTCATTTTTTGTGTCTCAAAAAAATCATGATAGAAGTATCATTTTTTATAAATTTTTATTAATAAATCACTTGTTTAAAATTAATATCTGAACAACTTTTACCTTATAAATTTTTATACTTTCGTTGACATTTTTTGAGATATTAATATAAAAAAATAATGATTAATATTAAAAAGAAATACATAATGAAGATAAAATAAAATAAATAAATC
>NW_001860066.1:0-1010 GCF_000209125.1 Entamoeba dispar SAW760
TTAAAGAAGGAAGTAAAAAGTAAAAAGGGAGTATATAAGAAAGTGAAAGTATATAAATAAATAATAGAAATATAAAAAGGGGAAAGATTAAACATAAACATAAACATAAACATAAACATATATAAAGAAGTAGATAACATAAACATATATATATATTAACATATAAACATATATACATATATACTTAATAACATAATAACATAATAACATAATAACATATAAAGAAGTAGATTATATAAACATATATACATATATACATATAAATAAACATATATAAAGGATAAGAATATAGGTATAGGTATAGTTTTTGAAATAATTAAACATAGATGTATAAATATAAATATAAATATAAATATAAATATAAAATAGATATATAAAGGAATGATATACATTATAAGTATAAACATCTACTATAAGTATAAAATGGTTTCACCCGGGTTCGATCCGGGGACCCTCACCACGTCAAGATGATGTGATAACCAACTACACCATGAAACCTTTATAAACTGGTAAAAGGTCAAAGGTATATAGATACACTAAGAAAGGTTTATAAAGTAGTAAAAGGTCAAAAGGATATAGTTAGTGATATAAATAAAGTAGATAAAGATATATCAAGTGATATAGATAAAGATATAGACAAAGATATATATATATATAGATAAAGGATATAGATAGTGATATAGATAAAGGTTTATATATATTTATATATAGATAAGTAAGTAACTAAAGAATAGTGATATATACATATGATAAGATATACATATAATAATAAGTTGGTAGGGAATATAGTGATATAGTTATATACATAAGATAAGATGGAAGGTGTAGTAAAGATAGTAAAGATAGTAAAGATAGTAAAGATAGTAAAGATAATAAAGATAATAAAGATAATAAAAATAATAAAAATAATAAAAATAATAAAATAGTATAAGTAGTATAAGTAGTATAAGTAGTATATCTAATATATCTAGGATATGATAAGTAATATAAAGTCTAAAAAGCGTATGCTT
>NW_001860065.1:0-928 GCF_000209125.1 Entamoeba dispar SAW760
ATAATAATAATAATAAATATAATAAATATAATAGATAAATAGGAATAGTTAATAATAGATAAGAATAGATAATATAACATAATATAAGTAGAAATTAGAGTCTAGGTAGTTAAAGTATAGAGATATAGTGGTAAAAAGGGCTTCGCCGGGAATCGAACCCGGGCCACCCGCACCCAAAGCGGGTATTTTACCACTTAACTACAAAGCCATCACAAAGGATATAACAGCACATATATGTTCATAGTATATAGTGATATAGTCATATAGTCATATAGTCATATAAACATATAGTGATATAGTGATATAAACATATAGTCATATAGTCATATAAACATATAAACATATAAACATATAAACATATAAACATATAGTCATATAAACATATAGTCATATAAACATATAGGTATATAGTGATATATACATATAAACATATAAACATATAGTCATATAGTCATATATACATATAAACATATAATGATATAGTGATATAGGTATAAAAGTACAAGGAATAGTGTAGAAGTTAAAAAGATAGATGTATATAGTAGAATATAAGTAGAATATAAGCACTAAGTGATATACATAGAGTCTAGGGATAATACAGAATAGTGGGTAGTATATAAACATAATATATAAGAATAAGTAAACACTAAGTGGATAAAGTATACATAGAAGGTAATAAGGTAATAAAGGAATAAGTTATAAAGGTATAAAGGTATAAAGGTATAAAGGTATAAAGGTATAAAGGTATAAAGGTATAAAAGTATAAAAGTATAAAAGTATAAAAGTATAAAATACTTATGATATAAAATAAGTAATAATACATAAGTATAGATAATAAGATATATAATAATAATAAGAAATATAATAATAATAATAATAAATATAATAAATATAATAGATAAATAGGATAGTAATAATAGATAAGATA
>NW_001860064.1:0-1017 GCF_000209125.1 Entamoeba dispar SAW760
TAAAGTGATAAAGTGATAAAGTGATAAAGTGATAAAGTGATAATAAGGGAATAAGTTAATAAGGTAATAAGTTAATAAGTTAAAGTGTAGTAGTATAAGTATAGAAGACAAGAACATAGTATAGTCATATAATCATATAGAATAGATATAAAATAGATAAAGGTATAGAAATATACATAATAATAAGAACATATAAACATATAAGAATATAATAAACATAAATAACATAATAATAATAAACATAATAAAAAACATAATAATAATAAACATAATAATAATAATATATATAGAATAGATAAATAGATAAATAGATACATAATAATGGAGATGAGGGGTATCGATCCCCTTGCCCTTCGCATGCGAAGCGAAAGCTCTACCAATTGAGCTACATCCCCTAAGGTAATAATAGAGATATAAGAAATGAGAGATATAGGAAAGGAATAGATATATAGAGAAATAGATATATAGATAATAAAAAGTTAAAAGTATATATAAGAATAAGACAATATATATAAGATACAGTTAAAAGAATGCATCCGGTGGGGTTCGAACCCACGCATCTTGCGATAGCCGTTCTTGAGACGGCCCCCTTAGACCACTCGGGCACGAATGCTTCGTTATAGAAAGGGAAAAGAGTAAGAAAATGAATAGGAATAGTAATAATAATAAAAAGGAATAAAATACATAATAAGGTGTACATATACATAAGGGTGTATAAGTTGTATAAGTTGTATAAGTTGTATAAGTTGTATAGATAAGAAAGATAGTATAAGTAGTATAAATACTAAGATACATATATAATAGAAGTAAAGATAATATAGTAAGAAGTAGAATAAGAAGTGTATAAGTATAATAAACATAATAAACATAATAAACATAATAAACATAATAAAGAACATAATAATAATAAACATAATAATAATAATAATAGAAATAAGAATATAGATATATATAATATAATAATATATAAAGAAACATATAAGTGAAGTGTATAAAAAGAATGCATCCGGTGGGGTC
>NW_001860063.1:0-961 GCF_000209125.1 Entamoeba dispar SAW760
TTAGTGACATCATTCCTATCACCTCATTTGTTGATTAGTATAGTTCTTCCACTTACCATGTCTAGAGGGATGAAAGGATATATAATATAAAAAGAAATAAAAAAATAATACACTAAATAAATTATTTAATTTTATTTCAGTGAAATTTGTTCAAGTTGTTTTAAAAAAGGATTTGAAAGAAGTAATTGATAATATTTATTTTGAAGAGAAATTAATTGATCAGAAGAAGTAGATTTATATTCGTGAATAAAATTATTGATAATAGACTTTCCTTTAACAATATCATCAGGAGTGATTTGTGGAATTTCATCATTTAAAAGAGGGATTTTATTAGTAAAGATTTCAATTTTCTTTTTAGAATCAGGTTGATCTAAATCAAGTTCTTTTGCTTTTCTTTTTGCTGATTCAACAACTTCATGAGGGAAATCAGCCCATTCAGCAACATAAATTGCTAAACTTTGATCAGTACTTCCATTCTTAATTTTATATTTTAATACAAGTTGTTTATCAATAATATCAGCTTCAACATGTTTATTTATAACACCATTTACTCTTTTTTCTAATCCTGTAATTTCATGAAAATGGGTTGCAAAAACACAATAACATCCAATATCAATAGCTAAATATTCTGAAATTCCCCAAGCAATTCCAAATCCATCATATGTTGATGTTCCTCTACCTAATTCATCAATAAGAACTAATGAATTTTTTGTTGATTTTTTAATAATTTCTGATGTGTCTTTCATTTCTGACATAAATGTGCTCATTCCTTCAACAATATTATCACCTGCTCCTATTCTACACATTATTTTATCACAAATAGAAATATCTGCTTCTGAACATGGAATAAACATTCCAATTTGTGCCATAATAACACATAATCCAATCATTCTTAAATATGTTGATTTTCCTCCCATATTTGGTCCTGTAATAATTTGAAATCTGTTTCTTTTCTATTAAT
>NW_001860062.1:0-833 GCF_000209125.1 Entamoeba dispar SAW760
TGGATTAATATTAAAAAGAAATACATAATGAAGATAAAATAAAATAAATAAATCATGAATAATAACTAATACAGATTAAGATAATTGTTAAACAGAATTTAATTTAAAGAATGAGATATAAAGATATTAAATAATTTTTTAATAGTCTTTAATAAAAATAATCATTCATATCTCAAAAAATGTCAACGAAAGTATAAAAATTTATAAGGTAAAAGTTGTTCAGATATTAATTTTAAACAAGTGATTTATTAATAAAAATTTATAAAAAATGATACTTCTATCATGATTTTTTTGAGACACAAAAAATGACTTATCTTAAATATACATCGTTTTTCATATAATATAAAATAATAATTATAATACTGATATATCAAATAAAATAATTGTTTTGTAGATAAAGTATTGAAGGACGTATAGATGAGTAGAGTCAATATTTTTTGTCACTGAGTCAATTTTATCATATCTCTGTAACAAGGTTGTTTTAATGAAAACTTATAAGGTAAAAAATGTTCTTGGAGGTAATCTGAAGACCTCATTTTTTAACAATTTTTTCATGATTATTTCATCATTTTATTTAACATAATTATGTATGAGAAATGAATTGTTTAGAATTCAATTCTGAACAACTTTTACCTTATAAATTTTTATACTTTCGTTGACATTTTTTGAGATATGAATGATTATTTTTATTAAAGACTATTAAAAAATTATTTAATATCTTTATATCTCATTCTTTACATTAAATTCTGTTTAACAATTATCTTAATCTGTATTAGTTATTATTCATGATTTATTTATTTTATTTTATCTTCATTATGTATTTCTTTTTAATA
>NW_001860061.1:0-975 GCF_000209125.1 Entamoeba dispar SAW760
TTTCTAAATTCACTATCATTTTTGCTACGCTTGAAATCTTTGCATTAGAATCGGTCCAGAAACACAATATTTTGAAATCGTGTAAAATGTTCTTACTTTTATCAATTTCATTTCTTCATTCAATTCTTTCTTAATTCTTTCTTCATTTTTCAATTTCTAAATTCACTATCATTTTTGCTACGCTTGAAATCTTTGCATTAGAATCGGTCCAGAAACACAATATTTTGAAATCGTGTAAAATGCTCTTACTTTTTATCAATTCACTTCTTTATTATTAACATCATTTGTTTATTTCTTAATTTCATTTTGTTTCATTTTTATTTCCATTTTCATCTACTTTAATCTCTAAATTTATTTTTATCTCACTTGCATTTCCTCATTCTCAATTTCCTCATTCTTAGATTCCTCATTCTCAAGTTCTTCTTTCTTTAAATCCTTCATTTTTCTTTTAACTCCCATCTTTCGTTTTTGTTTTCGTTTTTCTTTTCCCTGTTCTTTTTCCTTCCATCTTTCGTTGTCCTTATGTTAATCAATACAATTCAACATGTTTCTTTTATTTTCTTTAAAAACTGTTCAACTGTACTGACAGGCTTACTGCCATCATTCAATGTATTTTGAATGATACGTATTTTATCAGGTTTCATTTAACTATCAATATTTTTCTTTCATTTATACAACTTTTGTTAGTTATTTATTAGAAAAAACTATTGTTTTACTTCATAAATTTATTAATAACTTCAAAGTTTTTCTAAAATTAGATAACGACTCAGATTATCCATACAAACAATATAGAATTATTCTAAAAATAGAAAACGATTCAGATTATCCATACAAATAATTTATAAAATTTCTAAAAATAGAAAACGATTCAGATATCCATACAACATGTCGCCGAAATGCCGATATTTGTTGGTACCACGTCATCCTTTCGCAATCGAGCTTTACATCTTAAATTTGGTCTAGTGTAATCGATGG
>NW_001860060.1:0-913 GCF_000209125.1 Entamoeba dispar SAW760
ATTCTTGACGCAGTATAGATAAAATAATTTTTAACAATTCATTTTAATGATTAATGAATAAATGGATAATTAAATCATTTTCTATAAAAAGTAATAAATATCAAATAACTTTTAGTGTACTAGTAATTGTTATAGTTATTATTAATTCTTGACGCAGTATAGATAAAATAATTTTTAACAATTCATTTTAATGATTAATGAATAAATGGATAATTAAATCATTTTCTATAAAAAGTAATAAATATCAAATAACTTTTAGTGTACTAGTAATTGTTATAGTTATTATTAATTCTTGACGCAGTATAGATAAAATAATTTTTAACAATTCATTCTAACATAATTTATTAATTATTGATAATTAAATCATTTTCTATAAAAAGTAATAAATATCAAATAACTTTTAGTGTACTAGTAATTGTTATAGTTATTATTAATTCTTGACGCAGTATAGATAAAATAATTTTTAACAATTCATTCTAACATAATTTATTAATTATTGATAATTAAATCATTTTCTATAAAAAGTAATAAATATCAAATAACTTTTAGTGTACTAGTAATTGTTATAGTTATTATTAATTCTTGACGCAGTATAGATAAAATAATTTTTAACAATTCATTTTAATGATTAATGAATAAATGGATAATTAAATCATTTTCTATAAAAAGTAATAAATATCAAATAACTTTTAGTGTACTAGTAATTGTTATAGTTATTATTAATTCTTGACGCAGTATAGATAAAATAATTTTTAACAATTCATTTTAATGATTAATGAATAAATGGATAATTAAATCATTTTCTATAAAAAGTAATAAATATCAAATAACTTTTAGTGTACTAGTAATTGTTATAGTTATTATTAATTCTTGACGCAGTATAGATAAAAAATTTTTACAATTCATTCTAACA
>NW_001860059.1:0-927 GCF_000209125.1 Entamoeba dispar SAW760
TTAGACTAATACATAGGTGAGAATGTTAATGTTTGTATTATTTAATTTATAACAATATACTAACCAAATAGATTATTAGACTAAGAGATTTAAAAGACTACTAGACTATTATAAGATATTAAAAGACTACTAGACTACACAAGATATTAAAAGACTATTAATGTTTGTATTATTTAAACACAAAGAGATTATTAATGTTTGTATTATTTAATTTATAATTCTATACTAACCAAATAGATGAATAACTATGTATAATATAATAGTTTTGGGTCTCAAAAAACCCACGAGAAACAAAACTATTTTGAGTAGTATTTAATTATGTTAAGCATTCTTAAAATAAATTATAAACATATTTACAGCTTCATTAAATAAAACCATAAACATACATTACCATAAAAGCATTAAGAGAATAAGGATGATTAATAATAATTAATGCTACTATATAATGAGAGGAATAATAAAGAGAGAATATAGCATTTACGTTTGTTTAAATAATAAATTATGAGAGAATAGCACAGTTTGTCAATAAAATAATAAATAAAATAAGTATTCATAATATTTAGGGAGAATAATATAAGAGATAAACAGAATAAGTAATCTCATAGAAGAGATTAATTAAAGAAATAAGAAATGATTATTAAAAGAATTTAATATAATCATAATAGATATATGTTGTTAAGAATGAAAGAATTTAAAGAAATAAATATAAGACTGAATATAAAGAAAATTGTACTTGATCTAACTATATAAAAGTAATTAGATGACAGAACAGATTTAAATAATATAAGTTTGTTTTTTAGTATAATTAGTAAATAAAAAGAAGTCAAAGTAGGAGAATAAAGAAAGGAAAATGGATATAATACAAAGAGAGTAGATAAAGATCCTTCCTTTAAAAGGAGAGAAAAAATATCTGGTGATCTGCAGTAT
>NW_001860058.1:0-934 GCF_000209125.1 Entamoeba dispar SAW760
TAAAAAATATAAAAGATATAAAAGTTGAAATATATATATTAAGTACATAAATAATAAATAGGAACACTAAGTCTAAAAAGATGCTCACACCAGGAATCGAACCTGGGTTATCAAAGCCACAATCTGATGTACTACCTCTGTACTATGTGAGCTTATATTAATAAGCAAAACATACAAACATATAGATACACATACATATACACATACATATACACATACATATACACATAGATACACATATAGAAATACACATAGATACACATATACATATACACATAGATACACATATACATATACACATAGATACACATATAGAAATACACATAGATACACTTATAAGTAAAGTACATAAGTAATATAATAAGGTAAAACTGTGAATAGAAATAATAGATAATAAATATAAAAGGAAGTAATGTATATATAGAAATATAAAGTAAGATATAGAAGAAATAAGATAGTAAGTTAGGCACATAATAGAGAAATATAATAAAAGGTGATATAGATAGTAAATAGTAGATAGTAGGTATAAGGTATAAGGTATAAAGTAATAAGTAATAAGTATAAAAGTATAAAAATAGAAAGGTATAATAGGTATAATAGGTAATAATAGGTATAAAAAGGGAATAAAAAATATAAAAGATATAAAAGATATAAAAAATATAAAAGATATAAAAGTTGAAATATATATATTAAGTACATAAATAATAAATAGGAACACTAAGTCTAAAAAGATGCTCACACCAGGAATCGAACCTGGGTTATCAAAGCCACAATCTGATGTACTACCTCTGTACTATGTGAGCTTATATTAATAAGCAAACATACAAACATATAGATACACATACATATACACATACATATACACATACATATACACATAGATACACATATAGAAATACACATAGATACACATATACATATACACATAGATACC
>NW_001860057.1:0-683 GCF_000209125.1 Entamoeba dispar SAW760
ACTACGAATCTGGGGATTGCAGGTTCGATCCCTGCCAAGCTCGTCTTTTTATTGACTAGATTACTTTACTTTAATCCCTTTCAACTTCTATAACCTTTATATTCTATTATATATATATTTCTTTATTTATATATATATATATATTTCTTTATTTATTTATTTATATATATCTTTATTTATATATCTATGTATGTATTTATTTCTATATTCCTTTATTTCTATATTTCTATATTTCTATATTCCTTTATTCCTTTATTCCTTTATTTAAAAAAAAACTCTCTATATAAAAACAAAAAGGTAGATTACCTGACGTTCCCATCTGTGTGAACATAATGGTACTGATCAGGCTCTAAGCATCTTTACTTCCGTGTTCGGATGGGGACGGGTGTATCCTACTTGATATGAACCTACCGTTATCCTACTTACTTATGACTATGACTATCATATATTTTCTTATATTATTATATTATTATATGACTATGTACTTTTATTATTATTCCTAGTCTGTTTATTTTATATCTTATCTTTCTTATGTCTTTTATATATCATATCTATATCTATATCTATATCATATCTATATCATTTATATAACTTATATCATTTATATAACTTATATCATTTATATAACTTATAACATTTATATAACTTATAACATTTATATAACTTATATATCCCTTTTTTTA
>NW_001860056.1:0-988 GCF_000209125.1 Entamoeba dispar SAW760
ATCTCAAAAATGTCAACGAAAGTATAAAAATTTATAAGGTAAAAGTTGTTCAGATATTAATTTTAAACAAGTGATTTATTAATAAAAATTTATAAAAAATGATACTTCTATCATGATTTTTTTGAGACACAAAAAATGACTTATCTTAAATATACATCGTTTTTCATATAATATAAAATAATAATTATAATACTGATATATCAAATAAAATAATTGTTTTGTAGATAAAGTATTGAAGGACGTATAGATGAGTAGAGTCAATATTTTTTGTCACTGAGTCAATTTTATCATATCTCTGTAACAAGGTTGTTTTAATGAAAACTTATAAGGTAAAAAATGTTCTTGGAGGTAATCTGAAGACCTCATTTTTTAACAATTTTTTCATGATTATTTCATCATTGAGCATTACCTTTGAATAACAAAAAAGAATAACAAAAAATGACCTAAAAATAGTGAATAACAAAAAAGAATAACAAAAAAGAATAACAAAAACCCAACATACAAATGTTTTATATAACAACGAAAATTCCTTCTACACGGGGTAAATTTCAACAAAAATTGCAAAAAGACCCCCCCTACTCGAAATACGATTTTTGAAAATGCCCTTTTTGAAAAAACTACCGTTTTTTTGTTGAAATTAGAAGGAATAGAACGAAAAAAATTGATATTCCGTCGAAAAGTGAACCTTTATTACACAAAAGCTAGGAAAAACCATCGGATTAACACTAGACCAAAATTTTAAGATGGTAAAAGCTCGATTTGCCGAAAAGGATGACGTGGTTACCAACAAATATTCGGCATTTTCGGCGACATGTTTGTATGGATAATCTGAATCGTTTCTCTATTTTTAGAAATTTTATAAATTATTTGTATGGATAATCTGAATCGTTTTCTATTTTTAGAATAATTCTATATTGTTTGTATGGATAATCTGAGTCGTTATCTAATTTTAGAAAAACTTTGAAGTTATTAATAAATTTATGAAGTA
>NW_001860055.1:0-957 GCF_000209125.1 Entamoeba dispar SAW760
AGTGGTGTACCGAGATTGAAATAGTTAAGGAAAACTCAAAAGAACGTACATGACAGGGATAAATGATTGGAATTATTTGTTTTGAACGAGGAATTCCTTGTAATATCGAGTCATTAACTCGAGATGAATACGTCCCTGCCCTTTGTACACACCGCCCGTCGCTCCTACCGATTGAATAAAGAGGTGAAATTCTAGGATTCTGTCTTATAGATAGAAAAATGGATTTAAATCTCCTTATTTAGAGGAAGGAGAAGTCGTAACAAGGTTTCCGTAGGTGAACCTGCGGAAGGATCATTAAAAGAAAAGAAATAATCTTTTAAAATAAAACAAGAAATTTATAGAATAAGATAATCTACAAAGAAAATAATAAAAGTAAGAATAAAAGGAATTAGAATATAAGAAGAAAGAAAAAGTATAATAAAATATTACTTTGGATAGTTTAGTTTCCTGTGCGATGAAGAACGCAATGAATTGCGATAAGTGATAGGAACAATAAAATGTGAATATCCAAACTTTGAATGCTTGAAAGTATACTTATGAACTTCAAGGTATATATGATATTCAATATCCAAAATAAAAGAGTATATTAAAAGCAAATATTAGTAGAAGTGAGAAGTAGCTAGTGGGTAAAAGAGAGAAGAAGTAAAGAGCTTTAACCAGATATCTATAAGTGAGTTAATAAATAAAGATTTGAGTATCGTAAGAGGACTCCCTTAACTTAAGCATATCAATAAGGGAAGGAAGAAAAAATAACAATGATTTCTTAAGTAATGGCGAATGAAAAAGAAAAAGACCAAGTTGATAAAAATGGATAATTGTAAAAAGGTTAGAAGAATACAGCAATGTGTGAGGCTAGTCTTAAATTATTCAGAGTGTACTAAAAGAAAATTATATTTAAAGAGATATTTAGATTGATTCAGACGATGCTGAGCAGAGAGAGTGAAGCTCGTCATTTAA
>NW_001860054.1:0-919 GCF_000209125.1 Entamoeba dispar SAW760
TTTATACCTTTATACCTTTATACCTTTATAACTTATTCCTTTATTACCTTATTACCTTCTATGTATACTTTATCCACTTAGTGTTTACTTATTCTTATATATTATGTTTATATACTACCCACTATTCTGTATTATCCCTAGACTCTATGTATATCACTTAGTGCTTATATTCTACTTATATTCTACTATATACATCTATCTTTTTAACTTCTACACTATTCCTTGTACTTTTATACCTATATCACTATATCATTATATGTTTATATGTATATATGACTATATGACTATATGTTTATATGTTTATATGTATATATCACTATATACCTATATGTTTATATGACTATATGTTTATATGACTATATGTTTATATGTTTATATGTTTATATGTTTATATGTTTATATGACTATATGACTATATGTTTATATCACTATATCACTATATGTTTATATGACTATATGACTATATGACTATATCACTATATACTATGAACATATATGTGCTGTTATATCCTTTGTGATGGCTTTGTAGTTAAGTGGTAAAATACCCGCTTTGGGTGCGGGTGGCCCGGGTTCGATTCCCGGCGAAGCCCTTTTTACCACTATATCTCTATACTTTAACTACCTAGACTCTAATTTCTACTTATATTATGTTATATTATCTATTCTTATCTATTATTAACTATTCCTATTTATCTATTATATTTATTATATTTATTATTATTATTATTATATTTCTTATTATTATTATATATCTTATTATCTATACTTATGTATTATTACTTATTTTATATCATAAGTATTTTATACTTTTATACTTTTATACTTTTATACTTTTATACCTTTATACCTTTATACCTTTATACCTTTATACCTTTATACCTTTATACCTTTTAACTTATTCCTTATTACCTTATTACCT
>NW_001860053.1:0-1018 GCF_000209125.1 Entamoeba dispar SAW760
TTTATTATACTTATACACTTCTTATTCTACTTCTTACTATATTATCTTTACTTCTATTATATATGTATCTTAGTATTATACTACTTATACTATCTTTCTTATCTATACAACTTATACAACTTATACAACTTATACAACTTATACACCCTTATGTATATGTACACCTTATTATGTATTTTATTCCTTTTTATTATTATTACTATTCCTATTCATTTTCTTACTCTTTTCCCTTTCTATAACGAAGCATTCGTGCCCGAGTGGTCTAAGGGGGCCGTCTCAAGAACGGCTATCGCAAGATGCGTGGGTTCGAACCCCACCGGATGCATTCTTTTAACTGTATCTTATATATATTGTCTTATTCTTATATATACTTTTAACTTTTTATTATCTATATATCTATTTCTCTATATATCTATTCCTTTCCTATATCTCTCATTTCTTATATCTCTATTATTACCTTAGGGGATGTAGCTCAATTGGTAGAGCTTTCGCTTCGCATGCGAAGGGCAAGGGGATCGATACCCCTCATCTCCATTATTATGTATCTATTTATCTATTTATCTATTCTATATATATTATTATTATTATGTTTATTATTATTATGTTTTTTATTATGTTTATTATTATTATGTTATTTATGTTTATTATATTCTTATATGTTTATATGTTCTTATTATTATGTATATTTCTATACCTTTATCTATTTTTATATCTATTCTATATGATTATATGACTATACTATGTTCTTGTCTTCTATACTTATACTACCTACACTTTAACTTATTAACTTATTACCTTATTAACTTATTCCCTTATTATCACTTTATCACTTTATCACTTTATCACTTTATCACTTTATCACTTTATTATTACTAGTCTATACTATATGTGTGTATCTTATAGTCTGACTTATACCTTTATAGTTTTATAGACTTCATTATTTCTGTATTTATATATCAAAAGCATTCGTGCCCGAGTGGTCTAAGGGGGCCGATTTAAGCTCGGCTATCGGAAGATG
>NW_001860052.1:0-937 GCF_000209125.1 Entamoeba dispar SAW760
GCCGGGATCGACCCGGGGCACAAACGTGAAAGGCTTGTATGTTACCAACTACACCACAATGGATTACTATACCATGTATATATGCGACTTTGACTTTATTCTTATTATATTTATATTACTTATATTACTTATTAGACTTATATTATCTTTTACTTTATTACTCTATGCTTATGTATATATCTATATGTTTATATTTCTTTATATGTATATTATATATTATATATTATTATTATTATTATTATTATTATTATGTTCTTCTATATTATATTTATATTTATATTTATGTTTATGTTTATGTTTATTATTATTTATGTCTATGTACTTTCCTATATACATCCTTATATATATATATATATTTATTTATTTCTTTTCACACCTATTCTTATCTATTAGTATAAAACTCCTATTTATTACTATTACTATTACTATTACTATTAGTATAAAAATTTTATCTATTAGTATATTACTTGTACACCTATGTATTAGTATATTAGTTCTTTACCTATGTATTAGTATAAAAACTGATCCGACCAACCGGATTCGAACCAGTGACCTAAGGAATTCTATTCTACAACTACAGTCCTCCGCTCTACCAACTGAGCTATGGTCGGTATCGATATCTTTATTCTTATTAATCCTATCATCTTATGTTATTCTATATATGACTATTATACTATATGACTATATATGTTATTATGTTATTATGTTATTATGTTATTATGTTATTATGTTATTATGTTATTATGTATATATGTATATATGTATATATGTATATATGTATATATGTTTATATTTATATTCTTTATATACTTCCTCATTTATTATTTTCTTATTACTATCTATTTATTATTACCTATACTTTATCTACTTTATATTATTACTACCTTTACTTTATATTATTACTACTTATACTTTATATTATTACTACTTATACTTT
>NW_001860051.1:0-994 GCF_000209125.1 Entamoeba dispar SAW760
ATTATATTATTATATGACTATGTACTTTTATTATTATTCCTAGTCTGTTTATTTTATATCTTATCTTTCTTATGTCTTTTATATATCATATCTATATCTATATCTATATCATATCTATATCATTTATATAACTTATATCATTTATATAACTTATATCATTTATATAACTTATAACATTTATATAACTTATAACATTTATATAACTTATATATCCCTTTTTTTATCTTCCCAGTATTTTATGAATGTTATAGGGCTTGTGGCGCAATGGAAACGCATCAGACTACGAATCTGGGGATTGCAGGTTCGATCCCTGCCAAGCTCGTCTTTTTATTGACTAGATTACTTTACTTTAATCCCTTTCAACTTCTATACCCTTTATATTCTATTATATATATATTTCTTTATTTATATATATATATATATTTCTTTATTTATTTATTTATATATATCTTTATTTATATATCTATGTATGTATTTATTTCTATATTCCTTTATTTCTATATTTCTATATTTCTATATTCCTTTATTCCTTTATTCCTTTATTTAAAAAAAAACTCTCTATATAAAAACAAAAAGGTAGATTACCTGACGTTCCCATCTGTGTGAACATAATGGTACTGATCAGGCTCTAAGCATCTTTACTTCCGTGTTCGGATGGGAACGGGTGTATCCTACTTGATATGAACCTACCGTTATCCTACTTACTTATGACTATGACTATCATATATTTTCTTATATTATTATATTATTATATGACTATGTACTTTTATTATTATTCCTAGTCTGTTTATTTTATATCTTATCTTTCTTATGTCTTTTATATATCATATCTATATCTATATCTATATCATATCTATATCATTTATATAACTTATATCATTTATATAACTTATATCATTTATATAACTTATAACATTTATATAACTTATAACATTTATATAACTTATATATCCCTTTTTTTATCTTCCCAGTATTTTATGAATGTTATAGGGCT
>NW_001860050.1:0-985 GCF_000209125.1 Entamoeba dispar SAW760
TTCGGCATTTCGGCGACATGTTGTATGATAATCTGATCGTTTCTATTTTAGAAATTTTATAAATTATTGTATGATATCTGAATCGTTTCTATTTTAGAATAATTCTATATTGTTTGTATGGATAATCTGAGTCGTTATCTAATTTTAGAAAAACTTTGAAGTTATTAATAAATTTATGAAGTAAAACAATAGTTTTTTCTAATAAATAACTAACAAAAGTTGTATAAATGAAAGAAAAATATTGATAGTTAAATGAAACCTGATAAAATACGTATCATTCAAAATACATTGAATGATGGCAGTAAGCCTGTCAGTACAGTTGAACAGTTTTTAAAGAAAATAAAAGAAACATGTTGAATTGTATTGATTAACATAAGGACAACGAAAGATGGAAGGAAAAAGAACAGGGAAAAGAAAAACGAAAACAAAAACGAAAGATGGGAGTTAAAAGAAAAATGAAGGATTTAAAGAAAGAAGAACTTGAGAATGAGGAATCTAAGAATGAGGAAATTGAGAATGAGGAAATGCAAGTGAGATAAAAATAAATTTAGAGATTAAAGTAGATGAAAATGGAAATAAAAATGAAACAAAATGAAATTAAGAAATAAACAAATGATGTTAATAATAAAGAAGTGAATTGATAAAAAGTAAGAGCATTTTACACGATTTCAAAATATTGTGTTTCTGGACCGATTCTAATGCAAAGATTTCAAGCGTAGCAAAAATGATAGTGAATTTAGAAATTGAAAAATGAAGAAAGAATTAAGAAAGAATTGAATGAAGAAATGAAATTGATAAAAGTAAGAACATTTTACACGATTTCAAAATATTGTGTTTCTGGACCGATTCTAATGCAAAGATTTCAAGCGTAGCAAAAATGATAGTGAATTTAGAAAATTGAAAAATGAAGAAAGAATTAAGAAAGAATTGAATGAAGAAATGAAATTGATAAAAGTAAGAACATTTTACACGATTCAAAATATTG
>NW_001860049.1:0-1019 GCF_000209125.1 Entamoeba dispar SAW760
TATATCAATACTACCTTGTTCAGAACTTAAAGAGAAATCTTGAGTTTATGGACTTCAGGGGGAGTATGGTCACAAGGCTGAAACTTAAAGGAATTGACGGAAGGGCACACCAGGAGTGGAGCCTGCGGCTTAATTTGACTCAACACGGGAAAACTTACCAAGACCGAACAGTAGAAGGAATGACAGATTAAGAGTTCTTTCATGATTTATTGGGTAGTGGTGCATGGCCGTTCTTAGTTGGTGGAGTGATTTGTCAGGTTAATTCCGGTAACGAACGAGACTGAAACCTATTAATTAGTTTTCTGCCTATAAGACAGAAATGTTCGCAAGAACAGGTGCGTAAGTACCACTTCTTAAAGGGACACATTTCAATTGTCCTATTTTAATTGTTAGTTATCTAATTTCGATTAGAACTCTTTTAACGTGGGAAAAAGAAAAAGGAAGCATTCAGCAATAACAGGTCTGTGATGCCCTTAGACATCTTGGGCCGCACGCGCGCTACAATGGAGTTACTAGAGAGCATTTTATCATTTACACCTTATTTATTAGGCTATGTCTAATAGGTAGGGATAGTAAGTGGTGTACCGAGATTGAAATAGTTAAGGAAAACTCAAAAGAACGTACATGACAGGGATAAATGATTGGAATTATTTGTTTTGAACGAGGAATTCCTTGTAATATCGAGTCATTAACTCGAGATGAATACGTCCCTGCCCTTTGTACACACCGCCCGTCGCTCCTACCGATTGAATAAAGAGGTGAAATTCTAGGATTCTGTCTTATAGATAGAAAAATGGATTTAAATCTCCTTATTTAGAGGAAGGAGAAGTCGTAACAAGGTTTCCGTAGGTGAACCTGCGGAAGGATCATTAAAAGATAAGAAATAATCTTTTAAAATAAAACAAGAAATTTATAGAATAAGATAATCTACAAAGAAAATAAATAAAGTAAGAATAAAAGGAATTAGAATATAAGAGGAAAGAAAAGTATTATAAAATATTACTTTGGATAGTTTAGTT
>NW_001860048.1:0-830 GCF_000209125.1 Entamoeba dispar SAW760
TGGAAGCTTTTTTATTTTCTTTGTAGATTTTCTTATTCTATAAATTTCTTGTTTTATTTTAAAAGATTATTTCTTTTCTTTTAATGATCCTTCCGCAGGTTCACCTACGGAAACCTTGTTACGACTTCTCCTTCCTCTAAATAAGGAGATTTAAATCCATTTTTCTATCTATAAGACAGAATCCTAGAATTTCACCTCTTTATTCAATCGGTAGGAGCGACGGGCGGTGTGTACAAAGGGCAGGGACGTATTCATCTCGAGTTAATGACTCGATATTACAAGGAATTCCTCGTTCAAAACAAATAATTCCAATCATTTATCCCTGTCATGTACGTTCTTTTGAGTTTTCCTTAACTATTTCAATCTCGGTACACCACTTACTATCCCTACCTATTAGACATAGCCTAATAAATAAGGTGTAAATGATAAAATGCTCTCTAGTAACTCCATTGTAGCGCGCGTGCGGCCCAAGATGTCTAAGGGCATCACAGACCTGTTATTGCTGAATGCTTCCTTTTTCTTTTTCCCACGTTAAAAGAGTTCTAATCGAAATTAGATAACTAACAATTAAAATAGGACAATTGAAATGTGTCCCTTTAAGAAGTGGTACTTACGCACCTGTTCTTGCGAACATTTCTGTCTTATAGGCAGAAAACTAATTAATAGGTTTCAGTCTCGTTCGTTACCGGAATTAACCTGACAAATCACTCCACCAACTAAGAACGGCCATGCACCACTACCCAATAAATCATGAAAGAACTCTTAATCTGTCATTCCTTCTACTGTTCGGTCCTGGGGTAGTTTCCCCGTGTTGAGTCAAATTAAGCCGC
>NW_001860047.1:0-336 GCF_000209125.1 Entamoeba dispar SAW760
AAAATTATTTTATCTATACTGCGTCAAGAATTAATAATAACTGCATTTTTTAAGTGCATGATGTAAGGTAATAGATACCTAGTACTTTTTATTAAAATCAAAAAAGTGCACCTTTTTTCAATAAAATTGTTGAACTTGTATCTCATCTACAACCTCACCATTTCTGATAAAACTTTATTTTTTGGAGGTTCCATATAAAGTTACTAGATACCTAGTACTTTTTATTAAAATCAGACGCATTTAACTTCTTTCGTCTAATTTAGACAGAAACATGTCAAAAATTATCTCAGATAGAAAGCGACCAGAATTAATAATTTTTATCTTTTTGTAGAGTGC
>NW_001860046.1:0-943 GCF_000209125.1 Entamoeba dispar SAW760
ACTAATATAAATACTAATATAAATACTAATATATATAAAGGTATATATAGGAAAGTGGAATATATATAGACATTACTTAATATAAAAGAGTAAATATAGAAAAGCACATAGAAATGGTACATATATAGATATATAGATATATAATATATATAAGTAATATAAAAATGGTACATATATAGATATATAGATATATAGATATATAGATATAAGGATATAACATATAAGTTAGAAGTGAAAAGTATAATAGTACATAAAGAGGGAATAAGTATAGAAAGGATATAAAAATGGAGATGCGGGGTATCGATCCCCGTGCCCCTCGCATGCTAAGCGAATGCTCTACCATCTGAGCTACATCCCCAACACGGTAATATATAGTATAGGGGGGAGAGTATAAAAGTTAATATAGGTAGTATATAGTATAGGGGGGAGAGTATAAAAGTTAATATAGGTAGTATATAGTATAGTGGGGAGAGTATAAAAGTTAATATATGCATAAGTTATAAAGTGGTAGACTAATATAGTATAGTGGGGAGAGTATAAAAGTTAATATATGCATAAGTTATAAAGTGGTAGAATATTATATACTCATATAGTAATATATAGACAAATACACATATAAATACACATATAAATACACATATAAATACTAATATAAATACACATATAAATACTAATATAAATACTAATATAAATACACATATAAATACACATATAAATACTAATATAAATACTAATATAAATACTAATATAAATACTAATATAAATACTAATATATATAAAGGTATATATAGGAAAGTGGAATATATATAGACATTACTTAATATAAAAGAGTAAATATAGAAAAGCACATAGAAATGGTACATATATAGATATATAGATATATATATATATAAGTATATAAAATGGTACATATATAGATATATAGATATATAGATATATAGAT
>NW_001860045.1:0-952 GCF_000209125.1 Entamoeba dispar SAW760
TTATACTACTTATACTATTTTTATTATTTTTATTATTTTTATTATTTTTATTATCTTTATTATCTTTATTATCTTTACTATCTTTACTATCTTTACTATCTTTACTATCTTTACTACACCTTCCATCTTATCTTATGTATATAACTATATCACTATATTCCCTACCAACTTATTATTATATGTATATCTTATCATATGTATATATCACTATTCTTTAGTTACTTACTTATCTATATATAAATATATATAAACCTTTATCTATATCACTATCTATATCCTTTATCTATATATATATATATCTTTGTCTATATCTTTATCTATATCACTTGATATATCTTTATCTACTTTATTTATATCACTAACTATATCCTTTTGACCTTTTACTACTTTATAAACCTTTCTTAGTGTATCTATATACCTTTGACCTTTTACCAGTTTATAAAGGTTTCATGGTGTAGTTGGTTATCACATCATCTTGACGTGGTGAGGGTCCCCGGATCGAACCCGGGTGAAACCATTTTATACTTATAGTAGATGTTTATACTTATAATGTATATCATTCCTTTATATATCTATTTTATATTTATATTTATATTTATATTTATATTTATACATCTATGTTTAATTATTTCAAAAACTATACCTATACCTATATTCTTATCCTTTATATATGTTTATTTATATGTATATATGTATATATGTTTATATAATCTACTTCTTTATATGTTATTATGTTATTATGTTATTATGTTATTAAGTATATATGTATATATGTTTATATGTTAATATATATATATGTTTATGTTATCTACTTCTTTATATATGTTTATGTTTATGTTTATGTTTATGTTTAATCTTTCCCCTTTTATATTTCTATTATTTATTTATATACTTTCACTTTCTTATATACTCCCTTTTTACTTTTTACTTCCTTCTTTAACTTGTAAGCTTC
>NW_001860044.1:0-903 GCF_000209125.1 Entamoeba dispar SAW760
GGATCGACCCACGACCTTTCCCTTACTAGGGGAACGCACTGCCATCTATGCTAAGAGGCCTTCCAAGGATGGAGGTATATATAATATAAAAAAAAGGTGTAATATATATATAAAAAGTTGAAATAAATAAATATAAAAAGTTGGAATATATATATATAAAAGGTGTAATATATATAAAAGGTGTAATATATATAAAAGAAGGAATATATATATATATAAGGAAGAATAAATATAAATAAAAGATAAGGTATAATAAAATAATAAAGGTATAAAGTTATATAGATATATAAATATATATATAGATATAGATATAAAGGAATAAAGTAGAAAAGTAGAAAAGTAGAAATGATAAAGTTTAATATATAACATAAGTTATAAAGTGATAAGTGACATATATATAGATATAAAAGGGTACATAAAGATAGAATATAGTAAAATGCAAGAGGTGGGGTTCGAACCCACGCCTCCGAAGAGAACAGTACCTTAAACTGCCGCCTTGGACCACTCGGCCACTCTTGCTGGTTGTCATATAATAAAATCAAAGAATAAAAACACTATAAAGGTATAAAGGTATAAAGGTATAAAGGTATAACTCTATATAGGTATAAAGGTATAAGAGGAATAGAATAGTATAAAGGTATAAAGGTATAACACTATAACACTATAGTCATATAGTCATATAAAGGTATAACTCTATAAGAATATAAGAATAGAATAGGGTAACACTATAGGAATAATATAAAGATAAAATAGAAAGTCTATATAGGATAAAGATAGAGTAAGAATAATAGAACATAAAAGGTTATAGATATCTAAACATTTACACATATATGAATATATAGATAGAAAAGGATCTAGAAATAAGAATAGAAAAGTATCTAGATGTATATATAGATATAAAGA
>NW_001860043.1:0-989 GCF_000209125.1 Entamoeba dispar SAW760
TGAATATATATATTAAGTACATAAATAATAAATAGGAACACTAAGTCTAAAAAGATGCTCACACCAGGAATCGAACCTGGGTTATCAAAGCCACAATCTGATGTACTACCTCTGTACTATGTGAGCTTATATTAATAAGCAAAACATACAAACATATAGATACACATACATATACACATACATATACACATACATATACACATAGATACACATATAGAAATACACATAGATACACATATACATATACACATAGATACACATATACATATACACATAGATACACATATAGAAATACACATAGATACACTTATAAGTAAAGTACATAAGTAATATAATAAGGTAAAACTGTGAATAGAAATAATAGATAATAAATATAAAAGGAAGTAATGTATATATAGAAATATAAAGTAAGATATAGAAGAAATAAGATAGTAAGTTAGGCACATAATAGAGAAATATAATAAAAGGTGATATAGATAGTAAATAGTAGATAGTAGGTATAAGGTATAAGGTATAAAGTAATAAGTAATAAGTATAAAAGTATAAAAATAGAAAGGTATAATAGGTATAATAGGTAATAATAGGTATAAAAAGGGAATAAAAAATATAAAAGATATAAAAGATATAAAAAATATAAAAGATATAAAAGTTGAAATATATATATTAAGTACATAAATAATAAATAGGAACACTAAGTCTAAAAAGATGCTCACACCAGGAATCGAACCTGGGTTATCAAAGCCACAATCTGATGTACTACCTCTGTACTATGTGAGCTTATATTAATAAGCAAAACATACAAACATATAGATACACATACATATACACATACATATACACATACATATACACATAGATACACATATAGAAATACACATAGATACACATATACATATACACATAGATACACATATACATATACACATAGATACACATATAGAAATACACATAGATACACTTATAAGTAAAGTACATAAGTAATATAATAA
>NW_001860042.1:0-683 GCF_000209125.1 Entamoeba dispar SAW760
TTTATTATTTTCTTATTACTATCTATTTATTATTACCTATACTTTATCTACTTTATATTATTACTACCTTTACTTTATATTATTACTACTTATACTTTATATTATTACTACTTATACTTTATATTATTACTACTTATACTTTATATTATTACTACTTATACTTTATATTATTACTACTTATACTTTATATTAATGCTAAAAAATTCCATCGCCGGGAATCGAACCCGGGGCACAAACGTGAAAGGCTTGTATGTTACCAACTACACCACAATGGATTACTATACCATGTATATATGCGACTTTGACTTTATTCTTATTATATTTATATTACTTATATTACTTATTAGACTTATATTATCTTTTACTTTATTACTCTATGCTTATGTATATATCTATATGTTTATATTTCTTTATATGTATATTATATATTATATATTATTATTATTATTATTATTATTATTATGTTCTTCTATATTATATTTATATTTATATTTATGTTTATGTTTATGTTTATTATTATTTATGTCTATGTACTTTCCTATATACATCCTTATATATATATATATATTTATTTATTTCTTTTCACACCTATTCTTATCTATTAGTATAAAAACTCCCATTTATTACTATTACTATTACTATTACTATTAGTATAAAAATTTTATCTATTAGTATATTACTTG
>NW_001860041.1:0-935 GCF_000209125.1 Entamoeba dispar SAW760
AGCATAGATGGCAGTGCGTTCCCCTAGTAAGGGAAAGGTCGTGGGTTCGATTCCCGCAGAGGCCTTACACTTTTTATGCCTCCTATAATCTATATGTTTACTTATATCTTATATCTTATATCTTATATCTTACATCTTACATCTTACATCTTAGTTCTTATCTTTATATCTATATATACATCTAGATACTTTTCTATTCTTATTTCTAGATCCTTTTCTATCTATATATTCATATATGTGTAAATGTTTAGATATCTATAACCTTTTATGTTCTATTATTCTTACTCTATCTTTATCCTATATAGACTTTCTATTTTATCTTTATATTATTCCTATAGTGTTACCCTATTCTATTCTTATATTCTTATAGAGTTATACCTTTATATGACTATATGACTATAGTGTTATAGTGTTATACCTTTATACCTTTATACTATTCTATTCCTCTTATACCTTTATACCTATATAGAGTTATACCTTTATACCTTTATACCTTTATACCTTTATAGTGTTTTTATTCTTTGATTTTATTATATGACAACCAGCAAGAGTGGCCGAGTGGTCCAAGGCGGCAGTTTAAGGTACTGTTCTCTTCGGAGGCGTGGGTTCGAACCCCACCTCTTGCATTTTACTATATTCTATCTTTATGTACCCTTTTATATCTATATATATGTCACTTATCACTTTATAACTTATGTTATATATTAAACTTTATCATTTCTACTTTTCTACTTTTCTACTTTATTCCTTTATATCTATATCTATATATATATTTATATATCTATATAACTTTATACCTTTATTATTTTATTATACCTTATCTTTTATTTATATTTATTCTTCCTTATATATATATATATTCCTTCTTTTATATATATTACACCTTTTATATATATTACACCTTTTTATATATATATATTCCAACTTTTTATATT
>NW_001860040.1:0-972 GCF_000209125.1 Entamoeba dispar SAW760
CTATCTTTATCCTATATAGACTTTCTATTTTATCTTTATATTATTCCTATAGTGTTACCCTATTCTATTCTTATATTCTTATAGAGTTATACCTTTATATGACTATATGACTATAGTGTTATAGTGTTATACCTTTATACCTTTATACTATTCTATTCCTCTTATACCTTTATACCTATATAGAGTTATACCTTTATACCTTTATACCTTTATACCTTTATAGTGTTTTTATTCTTTGATTTTATTATATGACAACCAGCAAGAGTGGCCGAGTGGTCCAAGGCGGCAGTTTAAGGTACTGTTCTCTTCGGAGGCGTGGGTTCGAACCCCACCTCTTGCATTTTACTATATTCTATCTTTATGTACCCTTTTATATCTATATATATGTCACTTATCACTTTATAACTTATGTTATATATTAAACTTTATCATTTCTACTTTTCTACTTTTCTACTTTATTCCTTTATATCTATATCTATATATATATTTATATATCTATATAACTTTATACCTTTATTATTTTATTATACCTTATCTTTTATTTATATTTATTCTTCCTTATATATATATATATTCCTTCTTTTATATATATTACACCTTTTATATATATTACACCTTTTATATATATATATTCCAACTTTTTATATTTATTTATTTCAACTTTTTATATATATATTACACCTTTTTTTTATATTATATATACCTCCATCCTTGGAAGGCCTCTTAGCATAGATGGCAGTGCGTTCCCCTAGTAAGGGAAAGGTCGTGGGTTCGATTCCCGCAGAGGCCTTACACTTTTTATGCCTCCTATAATCTATATGTTTACTTATATCTTATATCTTATATCTTATATCTTACATCTTACATCTTACATCTTAGTTCTTATCTTTATATCTATATATACATCTAGATACTTTTCTATTCTTATTTCTAGATCCTTTTTCTATCTATATATTCATATATGTGTAAATG
>NW_001860039.1:0-951 GCF_000209125.1 Entamoeba dispar SAW760
TAATAATAAAATAATATAGTTTTTTAATAGAAAAGATTTTTTGAAAAATGTTGATTTAAAAATAAATAACTTATACTTCATAAAATCTTGATTTAAAAAATGTTATTTCTACAATGAATAACAAAAAATAATCTATAAATAGAACACTATTATTTTAATAATTATTAATATCTCAAATGTACTGCGTCAAGAATTAATAATAACTATAACAATTACTAGTACACTAAAAGTTATTTGATATTTATTACTTTTTATAGAAAATGATTTAATTATCAATAATTAATAAATTATGTTAGAATGAATTGTTAAAAATTATTTTATCTATACTGCGTCAAGAATTAATAATAACTATAACAATTACTAGTACACTAAAAGTTATTTGATATTTATTACTTTTTATAGAAAATGATTTAATTATCAATAATTAATAAATTATGTTAGAATGAATTGTTAAAAATTATTTTATCTATACTGCGTCAAGAATTAATAATAACTATAACAATTACTAGTACACTAAAAGTTATTTGATATTTATTACTTTTTATAGAAAATGATTTAATTATCAATAATTAATAAATTATGTTAGAATGAATTGTTAAAAATTATTTTATCTATACTGCGTCAAGAATTAATAATAACTATAACAATTACTAGTACACTAAAAGTTATTTGATATTTATTACTTTTTATAGAAAATGATTTAATTATCAATAATTAATAAATTATGTTAGAATGAATTGTTAAAAATTATTTTATCTATACTGCGTCAAGAATTAATAATAACTATAACAATTACTAGTACACTAAAAGTTATTTGATATTTATTACTTTTTATAGAAAATGATTTAATTATCCATTTATTCATTAATCATTAAAATGAATTGTTAAAATTATTTTATCTATACTGCGTCAGAATTAATATACTATACATTACTAGTACACTAAAGTTAT
>NW_001860038.1:0-747 GCF_000209125.1 Entamoeba dispar SAW760
AAAAGAGAGAAAAAATTGAGGATGAAAATTGACCAAAAAATGTCTCATTTTTCACGAAATTCAAGTATGTTAATCTACTACCCAGTGTGATACACATACTTGAATTTCGTGAAGAATTATGACATCTTGGTGGAAACCCATGTCAATAAAAAAAAGAGAAAAAAAATGAAGAATAGGGTTAATAGGGTTAAATAGAAAAGAGAAAAAAAATTAGAAAAAATAAAAAAATGGTGAAAAAAGAACTAAGAACTGAAATAATATCATTCTAAGGAGACATACAGGATGAACAACAAATTAAAAAATAAGAGAGACTAATATACTAAGAAATATTAAGAGACTATTAGACTAATATACTAAGAGAATATTAAAAGATTACTAAGAGACTACTAGACTAATACGCTAAGAGATATTAAGAGACTATTAGACTAATACATAGGTGAGAATGTTAATGTTTGTATTATTTAATTTATAACAATATACTAACCAAATAGATTATTAGACTAAGAGATTTAAAAGACTACTAGACTATTATAAGATATTAAAAGACTACTAGACTACACAAGATATTAAAAGACTATTAATGTTTGTATTATTTAAACACAAAGAGATTATTAATGTTTGTATTATTTAATTTATAATTCTATACTAACCAAATAGATGAATAACTATGTATAATATAATAGTTTTGGGTCTCAAAAAACCCACGAGAAACAAAACTATTTTGAGTAGTATTTAATTATGTAAGCA
>NW_001860037.1:0-793 GCF_000209125.1 Entamoeba dispar SAW760
CATTTTTTCTGATTATTTCATCATTTTATTTAACATAATTATGTATGAGAAATGAATTGTTTAGAATTCAATTCTGAACAACTTTTACCTTATAAATTTTTATACTTTCGTTGACATTTTTTGAGATATTAATATAAAAAAATAATGATTAATATTAAAAAGAAATACATAATGAAGATAAAATAAAATAAATAAATCATGAATAATAACTAATACAGATTAAGATAATTGTTAAACAGAATTTAATTTAAAGAATGAGATATAAAGATATTAAATAATTTTTTAATAGTCTTTAATAAAAATAATCATTCATATCTCAAAAAATGTCAACGAAAGTATAAAAATTTATAAGGTAAAAGTTGTTCAGATATTAATTTTAAACAAGTGATTTATTAATAAAAATTTATAAAAAATGATACTTCTATCATGATTTTTTTGAGACACAAAAAATGACTTATCTTAAATATACATCGTTTTTCATATAATATAAAATAATAATTATAATACTGATATATCAAATAAAATAATTGTTTTGTAGATAAAGTATTGAAGGACGTATAGATGAGTAGAGTCAATATTTTTTGTCACTGAGTCAATTTTATCATATCTCTGTAACAAGGTTGTTTTAATGAAAACTTATAAGGTAAAAAATGTTCTTGGAGGTAATCTGAAGACCTCATTTTTTAACAATTTTTTCATGATTATTTCATCATTTTATTTAACATAATTATGTATGAGAAATGAATTGTTTAGAATTCAATTCTGAACAACTTTTACCTTATAAATTTTTATA
>NW_001860036.1:0-642 GCF_000209125.1 Entamoeba dispar SAW760
ATTCTTGACGCAGTATAGATAAAATAATTTTTAACAATTCATTCTAACATAATTTATTAATTATTGATAATTAAATCATTTTCTATAAAAAGTAATAAATATCAAATAACTTTTAGTGTACTAGTAATTGTTATAGTTATTATTAATTCTTGACGCAGTATAGATAAAATAATTTTTAACAATTCATTCTAACATAATTTATTAATTATTGATAATTAAATCATTTTCTATAAAAAGTAATAAATATCAAATAACTTTTAGTGTACTAGTAATTGTTATAGTTATTATTAATTCTTGACGCAGTATAGATAAAATAATTTTTAACAATTCATTCTAACATAATTTATTAATTATTGATAATTAAATCATTTTCTATAAAAAGTAATAAATATCAAATAACTTTTAGTGTACTAGTAATTGTTATAGTTATTATTAATTCTTGACGCAGTACATTTGAGATATTAATAATTATTAAAATAATAGTGTTCTATTTATAGATTATTTTTTGTTATTCATTGTAGAAATAACATTTTTTAAATCAAGATTTTATGAAGTATAAGTTATTTATTTTTAAATCAACATTTTTCACAAAATCTTTTCTATTAAAAAACTATATTATTTTATTATTTAAACTATTTCAAT
>NW_001860035.1:0-946 GCF_000209125.1 Entamoeba dispar SAW760
ATAGAAATGGGTAGATATATAGAATAGGAAGTATAAAAATTAGAAGGATGTATAAGTATATAATATATAATATAGAATAGTCATAAAAATAGACTAAGTGTAAGAATAAAAATTATAGATATAGAGATTGATATAAATATAAATATAAATATAAATATATATATATATATATATAACACATAAAATTTAAGATATAAATATATGATAGTGTAAGATAATGATATAAAAGTACGACAATGGCAGGATTTGAACCTACGCCTCCATAGGAGAAGTGATTTCGAGTCACACGCCTTAGACCACTCGGCCACATTGTCATTAACCTTTAAATATAGAAAGGAAAGTGGTATAAAAGTCTAATAGATTATAGAAAGTGGTATAAAAATCTAATAGATTATAGAAAGTAGTATATAAGTCTAATAGATTATAGAAAGTAGTATAAGAAAGTAAGAAAATATAGGAAGGTAGTATAAGACTCTAATAGAATATAGAAAGTGGTATAAGACTCTAATAGAAACATACTAGATGATACAAAAATATAGAATATAGACAAGTATAAATATATAGAGAATAAAGATAAAGAGTAAGTGTGGTAGGATATGAACATAATAACATATCTAGTATAAGTAGTATACATAAAATAGATAAGTAGAGGAAAAGTATAAAGGATATAGTTATAGTAGTTATAGAATAAAACATATAGAAAAGATATAAAGTATAAAGTATAAGGTATAAGATATAAGATATAAGGTATAAAGTATAAGGTATAAAGTATAAGTTATAAGAGTATAGTATAGTATAGTATAGGTGGAAGTATAGTAGGAATATACTATTAAAAGATGCAAGAGGTGGGGTTTGAACCCACGCCTCCGAAGAGATCCGTACCTGAAACGGACGCCTTGGACCACTCGGCCACTCTTGCTATTACCTTGAAGGAATAGAAAGTAGA
>NW_001860034.1:0-935 GCF_000209125.1 Entamoeba dispar SAW760
TCTTCATCGCACAGGAACTAAACTATCCAAAGTAATATTTTATTATACTTTTTCTTTCTTCTTATATTCTAATTCCTTTTATTCTTACTTTTATTATATTCTTTGTAGATTATCTTATTCTATAAATTTCTTGTTTTATTTTAAAAGATTATTTCTTTTCTTTTAATGATCCTTCCGCAGGTTCACCTACGGAAACCTTGTTACGACTTCTCCTTCCTCTAAATAAGGAGATTTAAATCCATTTTTCTATCTATAAGACAGAATCCTAGAATTTCACCTCTTTATTCAATCGGTAGGAGCGACGGGCGGTGTGTACAAAGGGCAGGGACGTATTCATCTCGAGTTAATGACTCGATATTACAAGGAATTCCTCGTTCAAAACAAATAATTCCAATCATTTATCCCTGTCATGTACGTTCTTTTGAGTTTTCCTTAACTATTTCAATCTCGGTACACCACTTACTATCCCTACCTATTAGACATAGCCTAATAAATAAGGTGTAAATGATAAAATGCTCTCTAGTAACTCCATTGTAGCGCGCGTGCGGCCCAAGATGTCTAAGGGCATCACAGACCTGTTATTGCTGAATGCTTCCTTTTTCTTTTTCCCACGTTAAAAGAGTTCTAATCGAAATTAGATAACTAACAATTAAAATAGGACAATTGAAATGTGTCCCTTTAAGAAGTGGTACTTACGCACCTGTTCTTGCGAACATTTCTGTCTTATAGGCAGAAAACTAATTAATAGGTTTCAGTCTCGTTCGTTACCGGAATTAACCTGACAAATCACTCCACCAACTAAGAACGGCCATGCACCACTACCCAATAAATCATGAAAGAACTCTTAATCTGTCATTCCTTCTACTGTTCGGTCTTGGTAAGTTTTCCCGTGTTGAGACAAATTAAGCCGCAGGCTCCACTCCTGGTGGCCCTTC
>NW_001860033.1:0-843 GCF_000209125.1 Entamoeba dispar SAW760
AAGTAAGTTTAAGTTATAAAAGGTTATATAAAAGATTGAATAAGTTAGTCGGAATAGTTAAAGAATAGAATAGTATAGTCATATAAACATATAAACATATAAACATATAATAATATATAGATAATATAAATAGAAAGAAATATATATAATATAAACATAATATGTAAACAGATTATATGATAAAGTAGTTATAGTAAGCTCTCATAGCTCAGTCGGTAGAGCATGGTGCTAATAACGCCAGGGTCGCAGGTTCGAAACCTGCTGAGAGCATTGTTTTTAAAGAAATACATACATATTATACATATTATACATATTATACATATTATACATATACATACATGAGAGTATTTGTATAAAAGGAATAAAGTAATAAAGTAATAAAGGAATAAAGTATAAAAAGAATATAGTAATATAGTAATAAAGGAATAAAGTATAAAAGGAATAAAGTATAAAAGGAATAAAGTATAAAAGGAATAAAGTATAAAAGGAATATAGTAATAAAGGAATATAATAATAAAGGATATAAGTATAAGTATAAGTATAAGTCATGAATATAAAATAGAATATAGAATATAAAGGATATAATATATAATATATAAAGTAGAATATATACATATAATATATATAATAAATATAATAATATATAATATATAATATATAAGGGAAGTACATAAAAAGAATATAGTATAGATTAAATATAGATGAAGGGGGCTTAGCTCAGTGGCAGAGCAGCTGACTCCAGATCAGCCGGTCAGTGGTTCAATCCCTCTAGCCCTCACTTTTTATACATATAGTATCCATAAAGTATAGATAAAGTAAGATATAGTATATCTAGTGTATAAG
>NW_001860032.1:0-940 GCF_000209125.1 Entamoeba dispar SAW760
AGCCCCTTCTCTATATTTAATCTATACTATATTCTTTTTATGTACTTCCCTTATATATTATATATTATATATTATTATATTTATTATATATATTATATGTATATATTCTACTTTATATATTATATATTATATCCTTTATATTCTATATTCTATTTTATATTCATGACTTATACTTATACTTATACTTATATCCTTTATTATTATATTCCTTTATTACTATATTCCTTTTATACTTTATTCCTTTTATACTTTATTCCTTTTATACTTTATTCCTTTTATACTTTATTCCTTTATTACTATATTACTATATTCTTTTTATACTTTATTCCTTTATTACTTTATTACTTTATTCCTTTTATACAAATACTCTCATGTATGTATATGTATAATATGTATAATATGTATAATATGTATAATATGTATGTATTTCTTTAAAAACAATGCTCTCAGCAGGTTTCGAACCTGCGACCCTGGCGTTATTAGCACCATGCTCTACCGACTGAGCTATGAGAGCTTACTATAACTACTTTATCATATAATCTGTTTACATATTATGTTTATATTATATATATTTCTTTCTATTTATATTATCTATATATTATTATATGTTTATATGTTTATATGTTTATATGACTATACTATTCTATTCTTTAACTATTCCGACTAACTTATTCACTCTTTTATATAACCTTTTATAACTTAAACTTACTTCTTTATTTTTTTTATATGTTATATATATATATTTTATTTATTTTATATCTTATATCCTTTTATATCTTTTATATCACTTTCCAGTGTTTATATGACTATTTATTGTTCTATATATGACTATAGATGCCATACTTTCTTATTATCTTACTATCATACTATCATACTATCATACTATCATACTATCATACTATCTTACTATCTTACTATATGTATCCTCTACTTATACACT
>NW_001860031.1:0-990 GCF_000209125.1 Entamoeba dispar SAW760
TTCAGGTGGAACCAGCTACTAGATAGTTCGATGAGTCTTTCGCCCTATACTCAAATATGACAAGTAATTTGCACGTTAACACTGCGTGAATCTTCCACCAAAGTTTCCTTCGGCTTCAATCCGTTCAAGTATAGTTCACCATCTTTCGGGTCCTAACATATTTACTTCTTCTATTGAAAGATACTATTGCTAAATGTATTTCTACACTCTCATAGTTTTTCGTTTTCTCTTCATGTTATAGCTTTCCTGCTATTCTCATTCGCATCCATGTTAGACTCCTTGGTCCGTGTTTCAAGACGGGTAGATAATTTACTTCTTCAAGAGTTTCTATTCTCGGGATTAAATGTATTAATCTTACCTTAAATAGCTTTTATCATTCCATTATTATTGGATTTTTACTTTTAATTCACAATTAAATACTAAGATTTCTCTTAATATTCTCGTTTATTAATAATCACTATAAATGAAATAATTCTCTTGCTCTTAATAATTTCCTATATTACAAATTTCAATACAATCTTATTAAATATACTACTTATATATCTAATCTTTTTATATTTTTATTTATAATACATTCTACTATTTTTCTTATAAATTATCCGTTCACATATTACTCTTTCAAGCTCTTTTCACTCTTTTTCCAAAGTTCTTTTAAGTTTTCCTTCACAGTACTTCTTTGCTATCAGTTTTCCTGTAATATTTAGACTTTGATGAATACTATCACCTTTTCGATTTATACTTCCAAATAAATTTACTCTTTTCTAAACTATATTCTTTTCAAAATATATTTAAATTGACGAGGCTTTCACTCTCTCTGGCTCAGCATTCGTTCTGAATTCAATCTAAATTATCTCTTTTAAATATAATTTTTCTTTTAGTTACACTCTGAATAATTTAAGACTAGCCTCACACATTGCTGTATTCTTCTAACCTTTTTACAATTATCCATTTTTATCAACTTGGTCTTTTTCTTTTTCATTCGCCATTTAC
>NW_001860030.1:0-977 GCF_000209125.1 Entamoeba dispar SAW760
AGGATAAACATAATAAGAGGGTACATATATACATATATACATATATAAATATATACATATATAAATATATAAATATATACATAAGTACATATATACATAAAAGAATAAGAAGTACATAAGTACATATATAATATATATATATACATAGAAGAAATAAAAAGTAAAAAGTAAAAAGTAAAAAATAAGAATAAGGTATAGTAAAGATAGTCTATATATAATAGGTATAAAATAAGTAATAAGTAATAAGTAATAAGTAATATATAATATATAAAGAAATATAGAAATAAAAAGGAATAAATATAATAAGTCATTACATATATAAAATAAACATAAATAATAAAATAAAATTTAAATAAATATAAAAATATATATAAATATAGTCATAGTCTAGAAGTCAAGAATACTAATAATCTGTGAGCCTTCCTAGCTCAGTCGGTAGAGCGCGCGGCTCTTAACCGCGCGGTCGTGGGTTCGAGCCCCACGGGGGGCGTATTTTTATAATAAGAATAGGTGGTATAAGAGGAAATAGTATAAAGTATAAAGGTATAAAGGTATAAAGGTATAAAGGTATAAATGGTTATAGGTATAAAAGTATAAAAGTATAAAAGTATAAGAATATAAAGGTATAAAGGGATAAGAATAGTATAAGAGGAATAGAATAGTATAGTATAAAGGGATAAGAATAGCATATAGGTAATAGTATAAAGTAGGTACATCTAATAAGGATATAGGAAGTAAAATACTAAGTAAAATACTAAGGAAGTATAAAAAGATATATACATATATACATGTATAAGTATAATAAATAGAAATAGAAATATAAGAATATATCTACTAAAGAGAAAGATAAGGGATAAGGGATAAAAAAGACATAATAATATATATATATATATAATAAGTGATAGATGATATATAATATAGTAGCATAAAGGTAAAATAATAGTAAAAAGACGCTTCCGCTGGGATCGAACAAGGAC
>NW_001860029.1:0-899 GCF_000209125.1 Entamoeba dispar SAW760
CCTTCAGAATTGATTTTACTCAACTCTAGAGTTATGTGTCGTCACTACCTCTTCAATTCGAAAGTGGGTAATTTACGCGCCTGCTGCCTTCCTTAGAAGTGGTAGCCATCTGTAAAGCTCCCTCTCCGATGTCGAACCCCAATTCCTCGTTATCCGTTATAATCTTGGTAGTCCTCGATACTACCAACTGATTGATAGATCAGAAATTCTCATTGGTTACTTGTTAAACACTGTGTGTTCTACAATTGTCGTGGCATCCTAACTCACTTAGAATGTCATTTCTCAATTTACTTACATAAATTGGCCACTTTGTACTAATACAAATTGGATCGTCTCAAGTATTATCTTTATCATTCACAAAGCTATCCTTGTACTTTACTAACCAAAGAAACTATTACTGTTATAATGAGCCGTCCGCAGTTTCATCCTACTTGGTCTTTATACTTACACATGCATGGCTTAATCTTTAACATCAGCATATAATACTGGCAGGATCAACCAGATATTTTATTCTTCTTCCTTTTTAAAAGGAAGGATTCTTTATTCTTACTTCTCTTTTGTATTTATATCCATTTTTCCTTTCTTTATTCTCCTACTTTTGACTTCTTTTTTATTTACTAATTATACTAAAAAACAAACTTATATTATTTAAATCTGTTCTGTCATCTAATTACTTTTATATAGTTAGATCAAGTACAATTTTCTTTATATTCAGTCTTATATTTATTTCTTTAAATTCTTTCATTCTTAACAACATATATCTATTATGATTATATTAAATTCTTTTAATAATCATTTCTTATTTCTTTAATTAATCTCTTCTATGAGATTACTTATTCTGTTTATCTCTTATATTATTCTCCCTAAATATTATGAATACTTATTTTATTTATTATTTA
>NW_001860028.1:0-762 GCF_000209125.1 Entamoeba dispar SAW760
ATGACTATGTACTTTTATTATTATTCCTAGTCTGTTTATTTTATATCTTATCTTTCTTATGTCTTTTATATATCATATCTATATCTATATCTATATCATATCTATATCATTTATATAACTTATATCATTTATATAACTTATATCATTTATATAACTTATAACATTTATATAACTTATAACATTTATATAACTTATATATCCCTTTTTTTATCTTCCCAGTATTTTATGAATGTTATAGGGCTTGTGGCGCAATGGAAACGCATCAGACTACGAATCTGGGGATTGCAGGTTCGATCCCTGCCAAGCTCGTCTTTTTATTGACTAGATTACTTTACTTTAATCCCTTTCAACTTCTATAACCTTTATATTCTATTATATATATATTTCTTTATTTATATATATATATATATTTCTTTATTTATTTATTTATATATATCTTTATTTATATATCTATGTATGTATTTATTTCTATATTCCTTTATTTCTATATTTCTATATTTCTATATTCCTTTATTCCTTTATTCCTTTATTTAAAAAAAAACTCTCTATATAAAAACAAAAAGGTAGATTACCTGACGTTCCCATGTGTGTGAACATAATGGTACTGATCAGGCTCTAAGCATCTTTACTTCCGTGTTCGGATGGGAACGGGTGTATCCTACTTGATATGAACCTACCGTTATCCTACTTACTTATGACTATGACTATCATATATTTTCTTATATTATTATATTATTATATGACTATGTACTTTTATTATTA
>NW_001860027.1:0-953 GCF_000209125.1 Entamoeba dispar SAW760
TTATCCTATCATCTTATGTTATTCTATATATGACTATTATACTATATGACTATATATGTTATTATGTTATTATGTTATTATGTTATTATGTTATTATGTTATTATGTTATTATGTATATATGTATATATGTATATATGTATATATGTATATATGTTTATATTTATATTCTTTATATACTTCCTCATTTATTATTTTCTTATTACTATCTATTTATTATTACCTATACTTTATCTACTTTATATTATTACTACCTTTACTTTATATTATTACTACTTATACTTTATATTATTACTACTTATACTTTATATTATTACTACTTATACTTTATATTATTACTACTTATACTTTATATTATTACTACTTATACTTTATATTAATGCTAAAAAATTCCATCGCCGGGAATCGAACCCGGGGCACAAACGTGAAAGGCTTGTATGTTACCAACTACACCACAATGGATTACTATACCATGTATATATGCGACTTTGACTTTATTCTTATTATATTTATATTACTTATATTACTTATTAGACTTATATTATCTTTTACTTTATTACTCTATGCTTATGTATATATCTATATGTTTATATTTCTTTATATGTATATTATATATTATATATTATTATTATTATTATTATTATTATTATGTTCTTCTATATTATATTTATATTTATATTTATGTTTATGTTTATGTTTATTATTATTTATGTCTATGTACTTTCCTATATACATCCTTATATATATATATATATTTATTTATTTCTTTTCACACCTATTCTTATCTATTAGTATAAAACTCCTATTTATTACTATTACTATTACTATTACTATTAGTATAAAAATTTTATCTATTAGTATATTACTTGTACACCTATGTATTAGTATATTAGTTCTTTACCTATGTATTAGTATAAAACTGATCCGACCAACCGGATCGAACAGTGACCTAAGG
>NW_001860026.1:0-998 GCF_000209125.1 Entamoeba dispar SAW760
CATTCATATTGACAATAGGACGGTGGCCATGGAAGTCGGAAACCGCTAAGGAATGTGTAACAACTCACCTATCGAATGAATGAGTCCTGAAAATGGATGGCATTATAATTTCTTAACTGATACTCGACCGTTAAAATGAAGACATTTTAACGAGTAAGGAAACGAAATGGCGTAAGGACAACAAAAGTAGTAAAGATTTAAAGTAATTTAGATTGAAACTGTCCTTAGTGCAGATCTTGGTGGTAGTAGCAAATACTAAGAAGAGGAAAAAAACATCTTAGAACTGAAGAGGAGAAAGGTTCCTAAACAACATTACTTGGATTAGGGTGAATCGATCCTAAATTACAGATGGAAATCCTTAAGAAATATATAAGTGACATATAGTCAATATAAGGATTGAAAGGGAATAAGATTAATAGTTCTTAATCAAGAGAATTAATGATTAAATCTTAGAAATAAGATTAAATCGAATAAAATGGTAACATATCATGAACTTTAAAATGGAGTGTGAAAATCTACGGAAGAGTTCTCTTTTCTTCTTAACAAAAGTAAACTCCACTGAAATGAATCAATCAGAGAAGTGGAATTTATTGGCTTTGTAAGAAATTCAACATATGATTGAATTGTGGTATTTTTGCAGTCTTCATAAAAATTAAAGGGAATCTTAGCATAAAGCTAATTAAAGAATTCTTTTGCTCGTACTAATAACCGCAACAGGTCTCCAAGAAGCAAAATCTTTAGTTAAATAGAATAACGCAGGTAAGGGAAGTCGGCAACATAGCTCTGTAAGTTAGCAAGAAAGAGTAGCTCTGGTGATTTCCTTGTAAAAGGATTAAAATCGAATCAGAACTTTAAAGGTTAGGGGAATCCGACTGTTTAATAAAAACATAGCATTCTGATAAATCTAAAAGGTTCATTACAGAATGTGATTTCTGCCCCAGTGCTCTGAATGTCAAGGTAATGAAATTTACTTAAGCGCGGGGTTAACGGCGGGGGAG
>NW_001860025.1:0-498 GCF_000209125.1 Entamoeba dispar SAW760
GCTTATATTAATAAGCAAAACATCCAAACATATAGATACACATACATATACACATACATATACACATACATATACACATAGACACACATATAGAAATACACATAGATACACATATACATATACACATAGATACACATATACATATACACATAGATACACATATAGAAATACACATAGATACACTTATAAGTAAAGTACATAAGTAATATAATAAGGTAAAACTGTGAATAGAAATAATAGATAATAAATATAAAAGGAAGTAATGTATATATAGAAATATAAAGTAAGATATAGAAGAAATAAGATAGTAAGTTAGGCACATAATAGAGAAATATAATAAAAGGTGATATAGATAGTAAATAGTAGATAGTAGGTATAAGGTATAAGGTATAAAGTAATAAGTAATAAGTATAAAAGTATAAAAATAGAAAGGTATAATAGGTATAATAGGTAATAATAGGTATAAAAAGGGAATAAAAAATATAAAAGATATAAAAG
>NW_001860024.1:0-976 GCF_000209125.1 Entamoeba dispar SAW760
TCATGGGTCCGATCCCCATAGTCGCCTTCTAGGTATTTTTTAAAGGGAATAAACATATATAAAAGGAATAAACATATATAAAAGGAATAAACATATAGACAGAGAGTGATAAAGAAGAATATATAGATAGATAATATATATATAATATATATAAATAATATATAGATACATAATATATATAATATATAGATACATAATATATATATATAATATATAGATAGTGATATATATATATACATACATACATAAGTGGTGATAAAAGTAGAATATAGTAGAATATATAACATAATATAAGATAGAAATATATATAGAAAGAGATAATAGTTAGAATATAAACATAGATAAAGTTCATAAGTTTAATATAATGGTATAAAGGTATAGTTATATACATAAAAAGTGGTCCCACCCAGATTCGAACTGGGGTCCTAAGAACCAAAATCTTATATGCTGCCCCTACACCATGGAACCGTTATGAATAGATGGGTAGGTGTAAGTAGTAAGTAGTAAAAGGATGTAAGAAGTAATAAGTAAGAAGTAATAAGTAAGAAGTAATAAGTAATAAGTAAGAAATGGAAGTAATGTAAGAAGTAATAAGTAAATAGTAATAAGTAGGAAATAGTAATAGTAAGAAGTGTATAGTAGATGTATAATAAAGTAATAAAAAGATATAAAGGTAAAAAGATGATAAATAATAACATAATAAATAGGGAAGATAATAAATATATATAAGCTAAGTGTAAAGATAGAAATAGGTAATAATAATATAAGGCGGCTTAGCTCAGTGGCAGAGCGTCTCTCTCGTAAAGAGAAGGTCATGGGTCCGATCCCCATAGTCGCCTTCTAGGTATTTTTTAAAGGGGATAAACATATATAAAAGGGATAAACATATATAAAAGGAATAACATATAGACAGAGAGTGATAAAGAAGAATATATAGATAGATAATATATATATAATATATATAAATAATATATAG
>NW_001860023.1:0-920 GCF_000209125.1 Entamoeba dispar SAW760
TTTTTAAGAAGAATTCCCATTTTCAGAGTAAATTTTCTTATTTTTAGAAGAAATATCTTTAGAATTTTTACTTTTAGAAAATACATTAAAGTATCAGTAAAATATAATAAATAATATTTTAATAATTTTTAATATCAAATAAAATAACTAGTATAAAAGAGGGTATTAAAAGACTTAATAATATTTAAATTTAAAATGTCAAAAAATTGGGTATAAACCCAATAAAGGACAGATGAGAAAAGAAGAAATAAATCTTCTGTTGAAGAATTTCGAATTAAATAATTCGAAAATTCAAAATAGTTTTGGGTCTCAAAAAACCCACGAGAAACAAAACTATTTTGAGTAGTATTTAATTATGTTAAGCATTCTTAAAATAAATTATAAACATATTTACAGCTTCATTAAATAAAACCATAAACATACATTACCATAAAAGCATTAAGAGAATAAGGATGATTAATAATAATTAATGCTACTATATAATGAGAGGAATAATAAAGAGAGAATATAGCATTTACGTTTGTTTAAATAATAAATTATGAGAGAATAGCACAGTTTGTCAATAAAATAATAAATAAAATAAGTATTCATAATATTTAGGGAGAATAATATAAGAGATAAACAGAATAAGTAATCTCATAGAAGAGATTAATTAAAGAAATAAGAAATGATTATTAAAAGAATTTAATATAATCATAATAGATATATGTTGTTAAGAATGAAAGAATTTAAAGAAATAAATATAAGACTGAATATAAAGAAAATTGTACTTGATCTAACTATATAAAAGTAATTAGATGACAGAACAGATTTAAATAATATAAGTTTGTTTTTTAGTATAATTAGTAAATAAAAAAGAAGTCAAAAGTAGGAGAATAAAGAAAGGAAAAATGGATATAAATACAAAAGAGAAGTAAGAT
>NW_001860022.1:0-946 GCF_000209125.1 Entamoeba dispar SAW760
TTCTTTTTTACATTTTAATATAATTAATTATCTTTTCTGTTTTTTCATTAAATTGGTAAAATAAAGTATAATTATTTTAATTTTTTAACAGAATTTTTGTCATATTTTATTTTATGGTTAAATTTTTACTCATTTTTAACATTTTAATATAATTAATTATCTTTCTTTTTTATCATTAAATATTAAATTGGTAAAATAAAGTATAATTATTTTAATTTTTTAACAGAATTTTTGTCATATTTTATTTTATGGTTATTAATATTATCAATTAGTTATTAATATCTCAAAAAATGTCAACGAAAGTATAAAAATTTATAAGGTAAAAGTTGTTCAGAATTGAATTCTAAACAACTTTTTATTTAATGATATTATAATGATTAATTGAACGATTTTTTATTTATTTTTTTAATGTTTGAATTGAAATAGTTTAAATAATAAAATAATATAGTTTTTTAATTTAAAATAGTCTTTAACTTTACTAATTGAATAAATGGATAATTAAATCATTTTCTATAAAAAGTAATAAATATCAAATAACTTTTAGTGTACTAGTAATTGTTATAGTTATTATTAATTCTTGACGCAGTATAGATAAAATAATTTTTAACAATTCATTTTAATGATTAATGAATAAATGGATAATTAAATCATTTTCTATAAAAAGTAATAAATATCAAATAACTTTTAGTGTACTAGTAATTGTTATAGTTATTATTAATTCTTGACGCAGTATAGATAAAATAATTTTTAACAATTCATTCTAACATAATTTATTAATTATTGATAATTAAATCATTTTCTATAAAAAGTAATAAATATCAAATAACTTTTAGTGTACTAGTAATTGTTATAGTTATTATTAATTCTTGACGCAGTATAGATAAAATAATTTTTAACATTCATTCTAACATAATTTATTAATTATTGATAATTAAATCATTTTCTA
>NW_001860021.1:0-993 GCF_000209125.1 Entamoeba dispar SAW760
TTGTAAAAGTTTAATAAATATCAGAAGTTCAGGGAAAATACATATTTATCAAAGCATTCCATATTGGGTTTGGATGATATTAAAAGAAGAAAATAACGAAGTTGAAGAAATTGAATATACAATTGAAGATAGAGAAAAGTAAGGATATGAAATACCAACAGAAGTCAAACGAATAGGAAATGGATGATTTGAATGAAGTCAAATTAAAGAAATTACTATTCCTTCAAATGTAAGAGATATTGGAAATGATTGTTTTGGTTATTGTACAAATTTAACAAAGATTGAAATACATGAAGGAATTAAAGAAATTCCAAAAGGATTTATGAAATATTGTGGACAAATACAAAGAATTGAACTTCCACAAAGTATAACTAAAATAAACACAGAAAGTTTTAAAGAAAGTATAAAATTAAAAGAAATTAACATTAATCCAAATACAATAATAATTGAAAAAGGAGCATTTGAAAAATGTCCAAATATTAATTATGAATAATAAATTAATTTAATTCAATTTGATTGAAATTGATTATTTATTTGTTTCTCAAATAATATCAATATTAAATAATTTAATTAATTTTAATATTTTTAAAAGATATCATAGAACGTTATCATAATATAATAACATTCATCTATTTTATTCTGTTTATCATTTGTTTTATTCTCTTATTCTTTTTATTATCAAAATTGATATTTATTTATTCAAATTTCATTATATTCTTTATAATATTCTTTATAAATATTCTCTAACTCATTATTTACTCCAACAATAAAATAAAATAATATAAAAATTAAGAGAAATGATGAAAAAGAAGGATATGAAAGAAAAGAGTGAAATTATGAAGTAGAAGAAGATGAAAGAATAAAAGAAGAAAGTTGAGAATATAAAATGAAAGAAGATAAAAAGGAATATTTCAAAGAGAGTTAATAAAATATGAAAAGAATGATGAAATAATGGATGTATTTTTTATTATAGAAATAGAATATACAATAAAA
>NW_001860020.1:0-881 GCF_000209125.1 Entamoeba dispar SAW760
TTATCACTTTATCACTTTATCACTTTATCACTTTATCACTTTATCACTTTATTATTACTAGTCTATACTATATGTGTGTATCTTATAGTCTGACTTATACCTTTATAGTTTTATAGACTTCATTATTTCTGTATTTATATATCAAAGCATTCGTGCCCGAGTGGTCTAAGGGGGCCGATTTAAGCTCGGCTATCGGAAGATGCGTGGGTTCGAACCCCACCGGATGCATTCTTTTTATACACTTCACTTATATGTTTCTTTATATATTATTATATTATATATATCTATATTCTTATTTCTATTATTATTATTATTATGTTTATTATTATTATGTTCTTTATTATGTTTATTATGTTTATTATGTTTATTATGTTTATTATACTTATACACTTCTTATTCTACTTCTTACTATATTATCTTTACTTCTATTATATATGTATCTTAGTATTTATACTACTTATACTATCTTTCTTATCTATACAACTTATACAACTTATACAACTTATACAACTTATACACCCTTATGTATATGTACACCTTATTATGTATTTTATTCCTTTTTATTATTATTACTATTCCTATTCATTTTCTTACTCTTTTCCCTTTCTATAACGAAGCATTCGTGCCCGAGTGGTCTAAGGGGGCCGTCTCAAGAACGGCTATCGCAAGATGCGTGGGTTCGAACCCCACCGGATGCATTCTTTTAACTGTATCTTATATATATTGTCTTATTCTTATATATACTTTTAACTTTTTATTATCTATATATCTATTTCTCTATATATCTATTCCTTTCCTATATCTCTCATTTCTTATATCTCTATTATTACCTTAGGGGATGTAGCTCAATTGGTAGAGCTTTCGCTTCGCATGCGAAGGCA
>NW_001860019.1:0-957 GCF_000209125.1 Entamoeba dispar SAW760
AGTCGTTTATTAATATGTTCTGCCATTCTAACTACTTTCTCATGTTGTTGTAGAATGACAATGATTTCTTTTGGTTTTGTGGTTCTAATATAATCAACTAATTTTCTTGTTCTTGACTTTGCTTCACTTTCTTCATTGAACTCTGTGATTGAGTCAATCATTTTAATCCGTTTTTCACTCTCATTTAACTCTTCAAAACTAACTTTTTTAGAATTAATTGTAGTGCTACTTGGAATCATTTATTATTCTTATTTCGAGTTTTTAGTTCTTCTTTATTTTTATCACTAAAGTCATCTTAATTGAACTGTACCCATTTAGTATTTCTTTATAAATGTCCTATATCTATATCCCATTTAATCATTTGTATCTTTGTCATTATTTTCAGTTGAATTGAATGGTATTCTTGAATTAGTTCATATGCTTTGAATTTCACATTTAATAAACAACAACATTTACTCATCATTCAACAAATGATAAATATATACAAATACTATTACAATTTATTGTTGTCATTATGTTCTGTTGAATTACATATTTCTGTATTTCAGTAAAATGAATCAGAGAATTAAATAATAAACAAAATACTGGTAAACATAGGATAAAATCTGAGAATAGATTAATGGTATGTTCATTAAAACTTAGAGTGTTGAGTGATATACAATTTAATACAATAAAATTGATGATTAGTTAATATTCTATATATAATCAAATTGTAAACAGTATCATACAATGAAGACATTAATTAATATTCCAGTAATGAATGAAACAATGTTTTATTTTCCTTAAAGAAATAAAAAAATGATTAAAAATATTAATCAACAATGATGATTTTACTTCAATTCTAAATTAATTAAACACTAATACAATATAAATCAATTAATGTATTCTTAAACAAATAGTTGAATTGTAAATGGAAAGATAAAATAATTAAGTATGGTAGAGATTAGAATTTTGATT
>NW_001860018.1:0-964 GCF_000209125.1 Entamoeba dispar SAW760
GAGAGGACCGTTGTGTCACGCCACTGGATTATTCAATTATTTGATCAAATAGTGTTGAGAATCTAACACGTGTTGAAATAATGGCTGAAAGCCTCTCAAGCCAGAATTTCGTCTAGATGAATACTTTGTCTTTTTCTTGTTACTTTAGTACAATTGAAAATTATATACGTTGTATTTATTATCTCGTGTATTACTCTATCAAAAGGGTAGTGAATACTGAGTTAACAAAATTCAAAGCATAACTGTTGCTTATAGACGATGGCATCAGAAATCGGTGTTGTAAGCTTTAGAGTTTCTTAATCAATACTCTCGGGTATTGAATGAAACGATTTGCTGAGACTTAACCGTAATTTCTATTTAAATTTATATAAAACTTATTTTAAAATGTATTATCAATTCTTTTTTTCATCCTATATTCATTAAAATTATTAAATTTATTTCTTTTTATTCCTTTTATTCTTTTTTAACATTTTAATATAATTAATTATCTTTTCTGTTTTTTCATTAAATTGGTAAAATAAAGTATAATTATTTTAATTTTTTAACAGAATTTTTGTCATATTTTATTTTATGGTTAAATTTTTACTCATTTTTAACATTTTAATATAATTAATTATCTTTCTTTTTTATCATTAAATATTAAATTGGTAAAATAAAGTATAATTATTTTAATTTTTTAACAGAATTTTTGTCATATTTTATTTTATGGTTATTAATATTATCAATTAGTTATTAATATCTCAAAAAATGTCAACGAAAGTATAAAAATTTATAAGGTAAAAGTTGTTCAGAATTGAATTCTAAACAACTTTTTATTTAATGATATTATAATGATTAATTGAACGATTTTTTATTTATTTTTTAATGTTTGATTGAAATAGTTTAAATAATAAAATAATATAGTTTTTATTTAAATAGTCTTTAACTTTACTAATTGAAAAATGGATAATTAAATCATTTTCTA
>NW_001860017.1:0-917 GCF_000209125.1 Entamoeba dispar SAW760
GAGTTATAACAATTTCTATTTTTAATGAATTTTTTGTTATTCTATTTTTAGAAATAAGATAAATTCAAATCATTCTTGAATTTTTTGTTTTTAAATTTTTGAAAATTCTATGGAAGTAATTTTCTTCATTTTCGAATTTGGAAAATTTTATGACATATTATGTTCTATTTTTAAAGTAAACTATTTTCAAAAAATTTTGTTAATTATTCAAAAATTCTATTTTTAAAAGAAAGAATTCCCATTTTCAGAGTAAATTTTCTTATTTTTAGAAGAAATATCTTTAGAATTTTTACTTTTAGAAAATACATTAAAGTATCAGTAAAATATAATAAATAATATTTTAATAATTTTTAATATCAAATAAAATAACTAGTATAAAAGAGGGTATTAAAAGACTTAATAATATTTAAATTTAAAATGTCAAAAAATTGGGTATAAACCCAATAAAGGACAGATGAGAAAAGAAGAAATAAATCTTCTGTTGAAGAATTTCGAATTAAATAATTCGAAAATTCAAAATAGTTTTGGGTCTCAAAAAACCCACGAGAAACAAAACTATTTTGAGTAGTATTTAATTATGTTAAGCATTCTTAAAATAAATTATAAACATATTTACAGCTTCATTAAATAAAACCATAAACATACATTACCATAAAAGCATTAAGAGAATAAGGATGATTAATAATAATTAATGCTACTATATAATGAGAGGAATAATAAAGAGAGAATATAGCATTTACGTTTGTTTAAATAATAAATTATGAGAGAATAGCACAGTTTGTCAATAAAATAATAAATAAAATAAGTATTCATAATATTTAGGGAGAATAATATAAGAGATAAACAGATAGTAATCTCATAGAGAGATATAAAGAATAGAATGATATAAAGATTTATATATCATATAGATATATGTG
>NW_001860016.1:0-960 GCF_000209125.1 Entamoeba dispar SAW760
TATCTACTTTATTTATATCACTAACTATATCCTTTTGACCTTTTACTACTTTATAAACCTTTCTTAGTGTATCTATATACCTTTGACCTTTTACCAGTTTATAAAGGTTTCATGGTGTAGTTGGTTATCACATCATCTTGACGTGGTGAGGGTCCCCGGATCGAACCCGGGTGAAACCATTTTATACTTATAGTAGATGTTTATACTTATAATGTATATCATTCCTTTATATATCTATTTTATATTTATATTTATATTTATATTTATATTTATACATCTATGTTTAATTATTTCAAAAACTATACCTATACCTATATTCTTATCCTTTATATATGTTTATTTATATGTATATATGTATATATGTTTATATAATCTACTTCTTTATATGTTATTATGTTATTATGTTATTATGTTATTAAGTATATATGTATATATGTTTATATGTTAATATATATATATGTTTATGTTATCTACTTCTTTATATATGTTTATGTTTATGTTTATGTTTATGTTTAATCTTTCCCCTTTTTATATTTCTATTATTTATTTATATACTTTCACTTTCTTATATACTCCCTTTTTACTTTTTACTTCCTTCTTTAACTTGTAAGCTTCCTTAGCTCAGCTGGTAGCAGCGTTAGACTGAAGTTCTAAAGGTCGTTGGTTCGAACCCGACAGGAAGCATACGCTTTTTAGACTTTATATTACTTATCATATCCTAGATATATTAGATATACTACTTATACTACTTATACTACTTATACTATTTTTATTATTTTTATTATTTTTATTATTTTTATTATCTTTATTATCTTTATTATCTTTACTATCTTTACTATCTTTACTATCTTTACTATCTTTACTACACCTTCCATCTTATCTTATGTATATAACTATATCACTATATTCCCTACCAACTTATATATATGTATATCTATCATATGTATATATCACTATTCT
>NW_001860015.1:0-754 GCF_000209125.1 Entamoeba dispar SAW760
TAGAAAATGATTTAATTATCCATTTATTCATTAATCATTAAAATGAATTGTTAAAAATTATTTTATCTATACTGCGTCAAGAATTAATAATAACTATAACAATTACTAGTACACTAAAAGTTATTTGATATTTATTACTTTTTATAGAAAATGATTTAATTATCAATAATTAATAAATTATGTTAGAATGAATTGTTAAAAATTATTTTATCTATACTGCGTCAAGAATTAATAATAACTATAACAATTACTAGTACACTAAAAGTTATTTGATATTTATTACTTTTTATAGAAAATGATTTAATTATCAATAATTAATAAATTATGTTAGAATGAATTGTTAAAAATTATTTTATCTATACTGCGTCAAGAATTAATAATAACTATAACAATTACTAGTACACTAAAAGTTATTTGATATTTATTACTTTTTATAGAAAATGATTTAATTATCCATTTATTCATTAATCATTAAAATGAATTGTTAAAAATTATTTTATCTATACTGCGTCAAGAATTAATAATAACTATAACAATTACTAGTACACTAAAAGTTATTTGATATTTATTACTTTTTATAGAAAATGATTTAATTATCCATTTATTCAATTAGTAAAGTTAAAGACTATTTTAAATTAAAAAACTATATTATTTTATTATTTAAACTATTTCAATTCAAACATTAAAAAAATAAATAAAAAATCGTTCAATTAATCATTATAATATCATTAAATAAAAAGTTGTTTAGAATCAA
>NW_001860014.1:0-583 GCF_000209125.1 Entamoeba dispar SAW760
GACTAAAACAGCTTGTACAGCAACATATACTCTATTAAATCCAAATTTTTCAAACATAATTTCACCCATCTTCTTTCTATTTTGAAGTGGGTTCATTGGTGGTTCGGTCAATAAAACAGATTTACCATTAGTTTCAACATGTAATTTTTCTTTAAATGTGTAGTTCCATAATAATTCCATATCATCCCATGATTTGATAATTCCATTTTCTAATGGATAAGTGATTTGAAGATTTTGTCTTACAGCGGCTGCTTCGTCTCCAAACATAACATCTTTAATTTCAACTTCACCAATTTTTTCTTCAGATCTTAAAAGAGGTCTTCCTATCATTGATGGAAAGATGGCTGTTGGGAAGTTTTCTCCTGCAAATCCACATTTAACAAATCCAGTTCCATTGTCTACTACTAAGGTGCTCATTTCTCTCTTAATTGTGTTTTACAGTTCCTTCTTATCTAGATTTAGAGGTGAAAAAGTCGTTTATTTTTGAGTTTCTTTTTTTTTTTTTCATTGTTTTTTTTTAGAAGTTCTGATATTTTTGTATAAATAACACTATTTGAATATCAGAACTTCTAAAAAAAAACAA
>NW_001860013.1:0-945 GCF_000209125.1 Entamoeba dispar SAW760
TTTCATCAATTGTTTCTTCTCTTTCTTGTACTAAATCTGAAACTTTAATTTTATCAAATGTTTTAATTTTATTATAACTTCCATCTAAATTAATATGACATAAACTTATTTCATATTCATTTGATTTTGTTTGATTAAATACATAATATATTTCTGCTACATAATAATTTTTATTACTATATGTATAAACATATTCATCACTTGAATTTGAGTTACAACAATATTTCATTATTGCTGAACAATCAATTGATTTTCTTCCAAATGAAATAAATAAATTATTTTGTTTGAGATTATAAGTTTTATCATCATAATAAAAATGATGATTAAAATTTGTGAAAGGAACAACAGATTCAAATTTTACTTCTTCATTTCCATAATTAATTAATTGTTTTACAATAATACCATTAATAACTTTATTATTTTCTGTTATTCCTTTAGGAATATTATTAATTTTATCATTAATATAAGAATTTAAACCTTTCATTTTTATTATTGTTTCTTCATTAAAATAAAGTGGTGAATATAATGTTTCATTAACAAGAGAAGATAAAGATATTAATTGAGATGTTAAATTATTAATTTCATTCATATTTGTTGTATTTAATGTTGATAATTGTGATACATCATCTCTAATATCATCAATATATATATTTGTTTCTTTCATTTTCTCTTTTATTTCATCAATTTCATTATTTGATAGAATATCTTTAACATTAATTGTTGTCATTCCATGTGATGATTTAATTGTATCAAGATAAAGTGTATTATTGTTAAAATATCTTGTTGTTAAAATATTATTTTTATTTAAATATTTTGAACCAATTGCTTCCATTTAATAATGTAAATTAAGTTCTAAGATAAAATATTCATCCCAAATTCCAAGTGGCATAATAATATTTCCTTTATAATCTTAAACCATATTTCTATTGAAGTTATATTTTTATT
>NW_001860012.1:0-696 GCF_000209125.1 Entamoeba dispar SAW760
ATAAAGGAATAAAGGAATATAGAAATATAGAAATATAGAAATAAAGGAATATAGAAATAAATACATACATAGATATATAAATAAAGATATATATAAATAAATAAATAAAGAAATATATATATATATATAAATAAAGAAATATATATATAATAGAATATAAAGGTTATAGAAGTTGAAAGGGATTAAAGTAAAGTAATCTAGTCAATAAAAAGACGAGCTTGGCAGGGATCGAACCTGCAATCCCCAGATTCGTAGTCTGATGCGTTTCCATTGCGCCACAAGCCCTATAACATTCATAAAATACTGGGAAGATAAAAAAAGGGATATATAAGTTATATAAATGTTATAAGTTATATAAATGTTATAAGTTATATAAATGATATAAGTTATATAAATGATATAAGTTATATAAATGATATAGATATGATATAGATATAGATATAGATATGATATATAAAAGACATAAGAAAGATAAGATATAAAACAAACAGACTAGGAATAATAATAAAAGTACATAGTCATATAATAATATAATAATATAAGAAAATATATGATAGTCATAGTCATAAGTAAGTAGGATAACGGTAGGTTCATATCAAGTAGGATACACCCGTTCCCATCCGAACACGGAAGTAAAGATGCTTAGAGCCTGATCAGTACCATTATGTTCACACAGATGGGAACGTCAGGTAATCT
>NW_001860011.1:0-737 GCF_000209125.1 Entamoeba dispar SAW760
GCACTTTTTTGATTTTAATAAAAAGTACTAGGTATCTATTACCTTACATCATGCACTTAAAAAATGCAGTTGTTATTAATTCTTGACGCAGTACATTTGAGATATTAATAATTATTAAAATAATAGTGTTCTATTTATAGATTATTTTTTGTTATTCATTGTAGAAATAACATTTTTTAAATCAAGATTTTATGAAGTATAAGTTATTTATTTTTAAATCAACATTTTTCAAAAAATCTTTTCTATTAAAAAACTATATTATTTTATTATTTAAACTATTTCAATTCAAACGTTAAAAAGATGAATAAAATCGTTCAATTTATCATTACAACATCATTAAATAAAGAGTTGTTTAGAATTCAATTCTGAACAACTTTTACCTTATAAATTTTTATACTTTCGTTGACATTTTTTGAGATATTAATATAAAAAAATAATGATTAATATTAAAAAGAAATACATAATGAAGATAAAATAAAATAAATAAATCATGAATAATAACTAATACAGATTAAGATAATTGTTAAACAGAATTTAATTTAAAGAATGAGATATAAAGATATTAAATAATTTTTTAATAGTCTTTAATAAAAATAATCATTCATATCTCAAAAAATGTCAACGAAAGTATAAAAATTTATAAGGTAAAAGTTGTTCAGATATTAATTTTAAACAAGTGATTTATTAATAAAAATTTATAAAAAATGATACTTCTATCATGATTTTTTTTGAGACAC
>NW_001860010.1:0-962 GCF_000209125.1 Entamoeba dispar SAW760
ACTGATAGCAAAGAAGTACTGTGAAGGAAAACTTAAAAGAACTTTGGAAAAAGAGTGAAAAGAGCTTGAAAGAGTAATATGTGAACGGATAATTTATAAGAAAAATAGTAGAATGTATTATAAATAAAAATATAAAAAGATTAGATATATAAGTAGTATATTTAATAAGATTGTATTGAAATTTGTAATATAGGAAATTATTAAGAGCAAGAGAATTATTTCATTTATAGTGATTATTAATAAACGAGAATATTAAGAGAAATCTTAGTATTTAATTGTGAATTAAAAGTAAAAATCCAATAATAATGGAATGATAAAAGCTATTTAAGGTAAGATTAATACATTTAATCCCGAGAATAGAAACTCTTGAAGAAGTAAATTATCTACCCGTCTTGAAACACGGACCAAGGAGTCTAACATGGATGCGAATGAGAATAGCAGGAAAGCTATAACATGAAGAGAAAACGAAAAACTATGAGAGTGTAGAAATACATTTAGCAATAGTATCTTTCAATAGAAGAAGTAAATATGTTAGGACCCGAAAGATGGTGAACTATACTTGAACGGATTGAAGCCGAAGGAAACTTTGGTGGAAGATTCACGCAGTGTTAACGTGCAAATTACTTGTCATATTTGAGTATAGGGGCGAAAGACTCATCGAACTATCTAGTAGCTGGTTCCACCTGAATATTCCCTTAGGAAGGTCAAAGTATTAATAGTATTGATTGGTAAAGATAATGATTAGGTGTAATGGGTGAGTATTTTCACTCAACATCTTGTCAAACTATGAATAAACAAAGAAGAATTCTCAGTGTTAAATACACTTCAGGAATTTAAATATAAACATACTTTGAATCGGCCAAGTCTGGTAAGCAGGACTGGCGATGCGGGATGAACCGAACGTCGAGATAAGTGCCAAAAGAAACTAACGAGTACCACAAAGTATTCATTCATATTGACAA
>NW_001860009.1:0-1029 GCF_000209125.1 Entamoeba dispar SAW760
AGTAGTCTTTTAATATCTTATAATAGTCTAGTAGTCTTTAAATCTCTTAGTCTAATAATCTATTTGGTTAGTATATTGTTATAAATTAAATAATACAAACATTAACATTCTCACCTATGTATTAGTCTAATAGTCTCTTAATATCTCTTAGCGTATTAGTCTAGTAGTCTCTTAGTAATCTTTTAATATTCTCTTAGTATATTAGTCTAATAGTCTCTTAATATTTCTTAGTATATTAGTCTCTCTTATTTTTTAATTTGTTGTTCATCCTGTATGTCTCCTTAGAATGATATTATTTCAGTTCTTAGTTCTTTTTTCACCATTTTTTTATTTTTTCTAATTTTTTTTCTCTTTTCTATTTAACCCTATTAACCCTATTCTTCATTTTTTTTCTCTTTTTTTTATTGACATGGGTTTCCACCAAGATGTCATAATTCTTCACGAAATTCAAGTATGTGTATCACACTGGGTAGTAGATTAACATACTTGAATTTCGTGAAAAATGAGACATTTTTTGGTCAATTTTCATCCTCAATTTTTTCTCTCTTTTTGTTTTTAGATTTTTCATTTTTTTTTGAATGGCCAAAAACCTCGTCATTTTTCACGAAATTAAAATCTTTGCATCTCTGATGGTCCTAGATTAACATATTTGAATTTCGTGAAAAATGAGACATTTTTTGGTCAATTTTCATCCTCACTTTCTCCAATTTTTTCTCTCTTTTTGTTTTTAGATTTTTCATTTTTTTTTTGAATGGCCAAAAACCTCGTCATTTTTCACGAAATTAAAATCTTTGCATCTCTGATGGTCCTAGATTAACATATTTGAATTTCGTGAAAAATGACATGATTTTCATCAATTTCATCCTCCAATTTTTTCTCTCTTTTCTTTTTTATTTTTTTCTTTTTTTTATCCATTGTTCATGATCATCCAAAATCATCATCATTTTTGCTACGCTTGAAATCTTTGCATAGAATCGGTCCAGAAACTACAATATTTTGAAATCGTGTAAAAATGTTCTTACTTTTATC
>NW_001860008.1:0-983 GCF_000209125.1 Entamoeba dispar SAW760
TAAAGGATATAGGATAAAGTAATAAAGGAATAAAGGAATAAAGTAATATAGGAATAAAGTAATAAAGGAATAAAGGAATAAAGTAATAAAGTAATAAAGTAAGATATTAAAGGTATATAAAGTATAAAGGATATGATATATGATATATAATATAAAGGATATAATATATATAATAAATAATATATATATATATATAATAGGTGTATAAAAAGTGTAAGGATAATAAGTATATAAGTAAAATATGGTAGAGGTATATATATATAAAAGAAAGGATAAAATATAAGAAAGAATAGTTATAGTTATATATATATAGTTAGATGTATAAAGGTTGATATAATGATAGTTATATAATAAAAACAGAAAATACATACATACATAAATAAATATATATATATAGGTTCATATAATAATAGTACTCAGATTGACAGTGTGGCCGAGTGGTCTAAGGCGATTGACTTGAAATCAATTATCCTCTGGATGCGTAGGTTCAAATCCTGCCACTGTCGTACTCTTTTTATAAAGAATATAAATAATATAGTAAAAAAGAAATATAATAAATAAAAATAAATATATATAAGAAAGGAATAATATATATTTTATTGTAACAAAAAATAGTATAATAAATAGTCATATATATACTTATAAAAAGAAATATTATAGTATAAAAAGTGAACTCTTCAACGGGGATTCGAACCCCGGTCTTTCACGTGACAGGCGAAGATACTAACCAGCTATACTATTGAAGACTTCTAATAAATTAGTATAAAAATGGGGGGAGTACTGTAAAGTAAGATAATTAAGTAATAAAGGAATAAAGGAATAAAGTAATAAAGGAATATAGGAATAAAGTAATAAAGGAATAAAGGAATAAAGTAATATAGGAATAAAGTAATAAAGGAATAAAGGAATAAAGTAATAAAGTAATAAAGTAAGATATTAAAGGTATATAAAGTATAAAGGATATGATATATGATATATAATAT
>NW_001860007.1:0-1032 GCF_000209125.1 Entamoeba dispar SAW760
TCTTTATATGTATATTATATATTATATATTATTATTATTATTATTATTATTATTATGTTCTTCTATATTATATTTATATTTATATTTATGTTTATGTTTATGTTTATTATTATTTATGTCTATGTACTTTCCTATATACATCCTTATATATATATATATATTTATTTATTTCTTTTCACACCTATTCTTATCTATTAGTATAAAACTCCTATTTATTACTATTACTATTACTATTACTATTAGTATAAAAATTTTATCTATTAGTATATTACTTGTACACCTATGTATTAGTATATTAGTTCTTTACCTATGTATTAGTATAAAAACTGATCCGACCAACCGGATTCGAACCAGTGACCTAAGGAATTCTATTCTACAACTACAGTCCTCCGCTCTACCAACTGAGCTATGGTCGGTATCGATATCTTTATTCTTATTAATCCTATCATCTTATGTTATTCTATATATGACTATTATACTATATGACTATATATGTTATTATGTTATTATGTTATTATGTTATTATGTTATTATGTTATTATGTTATTATGTATATATGTATATATGTATATATGTATATATGTATATATGTTTATATTTATATTCTTTATATACTTCCTCATTTATTATTTTCTTATTACTATCTATTTATTATTACCTATACTTTATCTACTTTATATTATTACTACCTTTACTTTATATTATTACTACTTATACTTTATATTATTACTACTTATACTTTATATTATTACTACTTATACTTTATATTATTACTACTTATACTTTATATTAATGCTAAAAAATTCCATCGCCGGGAATCGAACCCGGGGCACAAACGTGAAAGGCTTGTATGTTACCAACTACACCACAATGGATTACTATACCATGTATATATGCGACTTTGACTTTATTCTTATTATATTTATATTACTTATATTACTTATTAGACTTATATTATCTTTTACTTTATTACTCTATGCTATGTATATATCTATATGTTTATATTTCTTTATATGTATATTATATATTATA
>NW_001860006.1:0-772 GCF_000209125.1 Entamoeba dispar SAW760
ATCTATACTATTATACTTATCCTATTTATATTATATATACTATACACTATTCTATTTATACACTATACTTTATATACTATTATTATTTTTATTATTTATAGACTATACACTATTCTATTATCTATACTTTATACTTTATACTTTATGGACTATAGACTATAGACTATTATTATATTTATACTTTATATTTTATATTTTATACTTTATATTTTATATTTTATACTTTATACTTTATAGACTATTATTATATCTATACTTTATACACTATAACCTATTAATATAGATATACACTATTATTATATGTTTCCACTATTATTATATCTATTTTTGTTTTTATTCTATGTTATTGTTTGAATAGGGAACGTAGCTCAGTTGGTAGAGCGTAAGTCTCATAATCTTAAGGTCGTGAGTTCGATACTCACCGTTCCCACCTTTTTGTACATCTATATGACATCTATTACTATATTTTTACATCTATTAAACTTATATATTCCTTTTATTATACTTTTAGTGTACACTCTATTCTTTTATATTATCTATACTATTTTATACTATTTTATACTATCTTATACTACTTATACTACTTATAGTGTTTTATACTATGTAACTACTACTTCCTTTCCTTATATTCTTACTATCCCTATTAACTTTATTACCTTTATTACCTTTACTACCTTTACTACCTTTTATTATCTTTACTTTTGATATATGTGTTCTAGATATCATCCACCTCTGTACTTATGTACTTATCTGATAATGGGCATATGGCGCA
>NW_001860005.1:0-734 GCF_000209125.1 Entamoeba dispar SAW760
TATCTTAATCTGTATTAGTTATTATTCATGATTTATTTATTTTATTTTATCTTCATTATGTATTTCTTTTTAATATTAATCATTATTTTTTTATATTAATATCTCAAAAAATGTCAACGAAAGTATAAAAATTTATAAGGTAAAAGTTGTTCAGAATTGAATTCTAAACAATTCATTTCTCATACATAATTATGTTAAATAAAATGATGAAATAATCATGAAAAAATTGTTAAAAAATGAGGTCTTCAGATTACCTCCAAGAACATTTTTTACCTTATAAGTTTTCATTAAAACAACCTTGTTACAGAGATATGATAAAATTGACTCAGTGACAAAAAATATTGACTCTACTCATCTATACGTCCTTCAATACTTTATCTACAAAACAATTATTTTATTTGATATATCAGTATTATAATTATTATTTTATATTATATGAAAAACGATGTATATTTAAGATAAGTCATTTTTTGTGTCTCAAAAAAATCATGATAGAAGTATCATTTTTTATAAATTTTTATTAATAAATCACTTGTTTAAAATTAATATCTGAACAACTTTTACCTTATAAATTTTTATACTTTCGTTGACATTTTTTGAGATATTAATATACAAAAATAATGATTAATATTAAAAAGAAATACATAATGAAGATAAAATAAAATAAATAAATCATGAATAATAACTAATACAGATTAAGATAATTGTTAAACAGAATTTAATTTAAAGAATGA
>NW_001860004.1:0-862 GCF_000209125.1 Entamoeba dispar SAW760
TTATATAACTTATATATCCCTTTTTTTATCTTCCCAGTATTTTATGAATGTTATAGGGCTTGTGGCGCAATGGAAACGCATCAGACTACGAATCTGGGGATTGCAGGTTCGATCCCTGCCAAGCTCGTCTTTTTATTGACTAGATTACTTTACTTTAATCCCTTTCAACTTCTATAACCTTTATATTCTATTATATATATATTTCTTTATTTATATATATATATATATTTCTTTATTTATTTATTTATATATATCTTTATTTATATATCTATGTATGTATTTATTTCTATATTCCTTTATTTCTATATTTCTATATTTCTATATTCCTTTATTCCTTTATTCCTTTATTTAAAAAAAAACTCTCTATATAAAAACAAAAAGGTAGATTACCTGACGTTCCCATCTGTGTGAACATAATGGTACTGATCAGGCTCTAAGCATCTTTACTTCCGTGTTCGGATGGGAACGGGTGTATCCTACTTGATATGAACCTACCGTTATCCTACTTACTTATGACTATGACTATCATATATTTTCTTATATTATTATATTATTATATGACTATGTACTTTTATTATTATTCCTAGTCTGTTTATTTTATATCTTATCTTTCTTATGTCTTTTATATATCATATCTATATCTATATCTATATCATATCTATATCATTTATATAACTTATATCATTTATATAACTTATATCATTTATATAACTTATAACATTTATATAACTTATAACATTTATATAACTTATATATCTCTTTTTTTATCTTCCCAGTATTTTATGAATGTTATAGGGCTTGTGGCGCAATGGAAACGCATCAGACTACGAATCTGGGGATTGCAGGTTCGATCCCTGCCAAG
>NW_001860003.1:0-945 GCF_000209125.1 Entamoeba dispar SAW760
AATTAAATACTACTCAAATAGTTTTGTTTCTCGTGGGTTTTTTGAGACCCAAAACTATTATATTATACATAGTTATTCATCTATTTGGTTAGTATAGAATTATAAATTAAATAATACAAACATTAATAATCTCTTTGTGTTTAAATAATACAAACATTAATAGTCTTTTAATATCTTGTGTAGTCTAGTAGTCTTTTAATATCTTATAATAGTCTAGTAGTCTTTTAAATCTCTTAGTCTAATAATCTATTTGGTTAGTATATTGTTATAAATTAAATAATACAAACATTAACATTCTCACCTATGTATTAGTCTAATAGTCTCTTAATATCTCTTAGCGTATTAGTCTAGTAGTCTCTTAGTAATCTTTTAATATTCTCTTAGTATATTAGTCTAATAGTCTCTTAATATTTCTTAGTATATTAGTCTCTCTTATTTTTTAATTTGTTGTTCATCCTGTATGTCTCCTTAGAATGATATTATTTCAGTTCTTAGTTCTTTTTTCACCATTTTTTTATTTTTTCTAATTTTTTTTCTCTTTTCTATTTAACCCTATTAACCCTATTCTTCATTTTTTTTCTCTTTTTTTTATTGACATGGGTTTCCACCAAGATGTCATAATTCTTCACGAAATTCAAGTATGTGTATCACACTGGGTAGTAGATTAACATACTTGAATTTCGTGAAAAATGAGACATTTTTTGGTCAATTTTCATCCTCAATTTTTTCTCTCTTTTTGTTTTTAGATTTTTCATTTTTTTTTGAATGGCCAAAAACCTCGTCATTTTTCACGAAATTAAAATCTTTGCATCTCTGATGGTCCTAGATTAACATATTTGAATTTCGTGAAAAATGAGACATTTTTTGGTCAATTTTCATCCTCACTTTCTCCAATTTTTTCTCTCTTTTTGTTTTTAGATTTTTCATTTTTTTTTTGAATGGCCA
>NW_001860002.1:0-926 GCF_000209125.1 Entamoeba dispar SAW760
AGAAATGTGAGGTGTAGCAGAGATATTAATCAACAAATTTGTTGAAAAAAGGTGCACTTTTTGATTTTAATAAAAAGTACTAGGTATCCAATATCGTTCTGTGGATCCTCCAAAAAATAAAGTTTTATCAGAAATGGTGAGGTTGTAGCAGAGATATTAATTCAACAATTTTATTGAAAAAAGGTGCACTTTTTATGATTTTAATATAAAGTACTAGGTATCCAATATCGTTCTGTGGATCCTCCAAAAAATAAAGTTTTATCAGAAATGGTGAGGTTGTAGCAGAGATATTAATTCAACAAATTTGTTGAAAAAAGGTGCACTTTTTTGATTTTAATATAAAGTACTAGGTATCCAATATCGTTCTGTGGATCCTCCAAAAAATAAAGTTTTATCAGAAATGGTGAGGTTGTAGCAGAGATATTAATTCAACAATTTTATTGAAAAAAGGTGCACTTTTTTGATTTTAATAAAAAGTACTAGGTATCCAATATCGTTCTGTGGATCCTCCAAAAAATAAAGTTTTATCAGAAATGGTGAGGTTGTAGCAGAGATATTAATTCAACAAATTTGTTGAAAAAAGGTGCACTTTTTATGATTTTAATATAAAGTACTATATATCAATTATCTTCAAAAGCACTCTGCAAAAAGATAAAAATTATTAATTGTGATCGTCATGTATTTGAGATATTAATTTATTCTATTTTTATCTAAACCAAATGAAAGAAGTTAAATGTCGTCAATTTTAATAAAAAGTACTAAGTATTAATCACATTAATATGCACTCTACAAAAAGATAAAAATTATTAATTCTGGTCGCTTTCTATCTGAGATAATTTTTGACATGTTTCTGTCTAAATTAGACGAAAGAAGTTAAATGCGTCTGATTTTAATAAAAAGTACTAGGTATCTAGTAACTTTATATG
>NW_001860001.1:0-965 GCF_000209125.1 Entamoeba dispar SAW760
ATCTCATAGAAGAGTTAATTAAAGAAATAAGAAATGATTATTAAAAGAATTTAATATAATCATAATAGATATATGTTGTTAAGAATGAAAGAATTTAAAGAAATAAATATAAGACTGAATATAAAGAAAATTGTACTTGATCTAACTATATAAAAGTAATTAGATGACAGAACAGATTTAAATAATATAAGTTTGTTTTTTAGTATAATTAGTAAATAAAAAAGAAGTCAAAAGTAGGAGAATAAAGAAAGGAAAAATGGATATAAATACAAAAGAGAAGTAAGAATAAAGAATCCTTCCTTTTAAAAAGGAAGAAGAATAAAATATCTGGTTGATCCTGCCAGTATTATATGCTGATGTTAAAGATTAAGCCATGCATGTGTAAGTATAAAGACCAAGTAGGATGAAACTGCGGACGGCTCATTATAACAGTAATAGTTTCTTTGGTTAGTAAAGTACAAGGATAGCTTTGTGAATGATAAAGATAATACTTGAGACGATCCAATTTGTATTAGTACAAAGTGGCCAATTTATGTAAGTAAATTGAGAAATGACATTCTAAGTGAGTTAGGATGCCACGACAATTGTAGAACACACAGTGTTTAACAAGTAACCAATGAGAATTTCTGATCTATCAATCAGTTGGTAGTATCGAGGACTACCAAGATTATAACGGATAACGAGGAATTGGGGTTCGACATCGGAGAGGGAGCTTTACAGATGGCTACCACTTCTAAGGAAGGCAGCAGGCGCGTAAATTACCCACTTTCGAATTGAAGAGGTAGTGACGACACATAACTCTAGAGTTGAGTAAAATCAATTCTTGAAGGAATGAGTAGGAGGTAAATTCTCCTACGAAATCAATTGGAGGGCAAGTCTGGTGCAGCAGCCGCGGTATTCAGCTCATAGTGTATATAAAGTTGCTGTGATAAACGCTCGTAGTGATTAAATGTGATTTATACATT
>NW_001860000.1:0-899 GCF_000209125.1 Entamoeba dispar SAW760
ATTATACATATTATACATATTATACATATTATACATATACATACATGAGAGTATTTGTATAAAAGGAATAAAGTAATAAAGTAATAAAGGAATAAAGTATAAAAAGAATATAGTAATATAGTAATAAAGGAATAAAGTATAAAAGGAATAAAGTATAAAAGGAATAAAGTATAAAAGGAATAAAGTATAAAAGGAATATAGTAATAAAGGAATATAATAATAAAGGATATAAGTATAAGTATAAGTATAAGTCATGAATATAAAATAGAATATAGAATATAAAGGATATAATATATAATATATAAAGTAGAATATATACATATAATATATATAATAAATATAATAATATATAATATATAATATATAAGGGAAGTACATAAAAAGAATATAGTATAGATTAAATATAGATGAAGGGGGCTTAGCTCAGTGGCAGAGCAGCTGACTCCAGATCAGCCGGTCAGTGGTTCAATCCCTCTAGCCCTCACTTTTTATACATATAGTATCCATAAAGTATAGATAAAGTAAGATATAGTATATCTAGTGTATAAGTAGAGGATACATATAGTAAGATAGTAAGATAGTATGATAGTATGATAGTATGATAGTATGATAGTATGATAGTAAGATAATAAGAAAGTATGGCATCTATAGTCATATATAGAACAATAAATAGTCATATAAACACTGGAAAGTGATATAAAAGATATAAAAGGATATAAGATATAAAATAAATAAAATATATATATATAACATATAAAAAAAATAAAGAAGTAAGTTTAAGTTATAAAAGGTTATATAAAAGAGTGAATAAGTTAGTCGGAATAGTTAAAGAATAGAAAAGTATAGTCATATAAACATATAAACATATAAACATATAATAATATATAGATAATATAAAT
>NW_001859999.1:0-774 GCF_000209125.1 Entamoeba dispar SAW760
TAATGAAATTTTCTCTACAATTGCTGCTGGTAAAGAAATTATTACTGAAGCTGATATGCAAAAAGCTGGTATGAGTGCTGAACAAATTGAATATGTTAAATCTAATCTTCCACAAAAAGATGATGGTTATGATTATGCTGCTTGGGTTAAGACTAATTAATTCATTCAATTCTTTTTTATTATTTTTTTTTTCTTTTAATTTCTTTATTTTATTAATTTTAAACAATATCTTAGAATAATTAAAATTGTTCAACTTCCGCTTTGAGCAATTCGAATAGATTTGATAATTATCTTTTATTCAATACTCTATCTTATTTTTAAGTTAATTTTCATTGCATTTAAACGATACTTATTAAAGGTACATGCAAAAACATTGATTTTTTTAAATGAAAATATAATTAGAAAATTATCGTTTTCTTGAAATGTTGAAGTCATTTCCCGAATAATTAAGAAAATATGAAGCATTAACTAAAATTATTAATGATCGAAACAAAAATAGAACTTGTGGAACCATAAAGAAGAGATAAAACGAAGAACTTGAAATACCATAAAGTTGTGAAATAAAAACATAAATAAAATGAAAAAAAGTAGGAAGATTCCGCAAGAATCAACAAACTTCTAATCAAAAATTACAAAGAGGATGAGAAAAATATGAACAATGGCAAGAAGAGAATGGAAGATCCTAGGATCATTTGAGGAACTCATATTAAAATTAAAAGAAAAGAATGATGGATATGTCTATTAAACAGAAAAGACAATCTGAAAGTTGTAGAA
>NW_001859998.1:0-903 GCF_000209125.1 Entamoeba dispar SAW760
ATAAATAAAATAAGTATTCATAATATTTAGGGAGAATAATATAAGAGATAAACAGAATAAGTAATCTCATAGAAGAGATTAATTAAAGAAATAAGAAATGATTATTAAAAGAATTTAATATAATCATAATAGATATATGTTGTTAAGAATGAAAGAATTTAAAGAAATAAATATAAGACTGAATATAAAGAAAATTGTACTTGATCTAACTATATAAAAGTAATTAGATGACAGAACAGATTTAAATAATATAAGTTTGTTTTTTAGTATAATTAGTAAATAAAAAAGAAGTCAAAAGTAGGAGAATAAAGAAAGGAAAAATGGATATAAATACAAAAGAGAAGTAAGAATAAAGAATCCTTCCTTTTAAAAAGGAAGAAGAATAAAATATCTGGTTGATCCTGCCAGTATTATATGCTGATGTTAAAGATTAAGCCATGCATGTGTAAGTATAAAGACCAAGTAGGATGAAACTGCGGACGGCTCATTATAACAGTAATAGTTTCTTTGGTTAGTAAAGTACAAGGATAGCTTTGTGAATGATAAAGATAATACTTGAGACGATCCAATTTGTATTAGTACAAAGTGGCCAATTTATGTAAGTAAATTGAGAAATGACATTCTAAGTGAGTTAGGATGCCACGACAATTGTAGAACACACAGTGTTTAACAAGTAACCAATGAGAATTTCTGATCTATCAATCAGTTGGTAGTATCGAGGACTACCAAGATTATAACGGATAACGAGGAATTGGGGTTCGACATCGGAGAGGGAGCTTTACAGATGGCTACCACTTCTAAGGAAGGCAGCAGGCGCGTAAATTACCCACTTTCGAATTGAAGAGGTAGTGACGACACATAACTCTAGAGTTGAGTAAAATCAATTCTTGAAGAATGAGTAGG
>NW_001859997.1:0-940 GCF_000209125.1 Entamoeba dispar SAW760
TGGATAATAAAATAAGAACATAATAACATAATAAAATAATAACATAATAAAATAATAACATAATAAAATAATAAAATAATAAAATAAGAACATAAATAATAGAAGTTATACACATAGGAACACTAAGAGATTTATATAACATAAATAATAAGCATACATACATACTCTACAAACACATATAGTCATATAGTCAAATAGTAATATAGTCAAATAGTAATATAGGAATATAGTAATATAGTCAAATAGGAATATAGTCATATAGTCAAATAGTAATATAGTAATATAGTGAAATAGGAATATAAACATATAAGATAATAAGGATATAGTATAGGATAGGTGTATAGTTGATAATAAGTAGTAGAAATAAGTAATATACATATAAGAAACATAGAGAGTATAAAGTTGGATAGGTATAGTTATAGGTATAGTTATAGTTATAGATATGGATGATAAAAAGGCGCCTCATGCAGGGCTCGAACCTGCGACCCTCAGCTTAGAAGGCTGATGCTCTTCCGACTGAGCTAACAAGGCCAATCGGTTATAGTAGAAATAGGTAAGGGATGATGATATTGAACACACTCATAATAACATAATAACATAATAACATAAGAACATAAGAACATAATAAAATAAGAACATAATAACATAATAACATAATAGGATAATAAAATAAGAACATAATAGCATGGATAATAAAATAAGAACATAATAACATAATAAAATAATAACATAATAAAATAATAACATAATAAAATAATAAAATAATAAAATAAGAACATAAATAATAGAAGTTATACACATAGGAACACTAAGAGATTATATAACATAAATAATAAGCATACATACATACTCTACAACACATATAGTCATATAGTCAATAGTATATAGTCAATAGTATATAGATATAGTATATAGTCAATAGGATATAGTCATATAGTCA
>NW_001859996.1:0-992 GCF_000209125.1 Entamoeba dispar SAW760
AGTGATTATTAATGAAAAAGATTGTCGGTTGAAGGCTCTAAAAGTATGTCAGAAGATGAAAATAATAAAGTTATATCAATGAAGTTAGTAACGAATATTATGTAGATGAAAATGAAATATTAAAAATATTGACAGAATCAATAAATGAAGACATTAAATTTTTGTAGAAAGTATAAGAGAAAAAAATTAAAAGAATAAACAAGAAGGTTGGAAAGGTCTTAAAAGAGATAATATACTTAATTCAAATTCTGATAAATGTATTTTTCTTATTAATTAAACTAATTGAGGTTGTGCTTATTTAATAGAAATGGTAAGTGTCACAAGAAAATAAAACAATTAATTTCAAAGAATAAATAACAAAAATAAATATATTTTATTATTACAATAGATGAAACAAAAATAAAGAAACAGAAGTAACAAAAAGAAGATGAAGATATTGATAGATAATTAATAAGTATTTGTCTATAACAATAATGTGTTAGTATTTGCATTTTCATTTCTTTCATATATTTCTATATTTAGTTCAAGTTCTTTTATATCTTTTGATTCTGAACAATACGAATGAGAGATATTTTACTTAAGTTAATGACTTGTTCTTTTCATTTTCTTTCTTTTGTATGCTTTGTGTTTGTAATAAATCAGTTCAATTGTTATACAATTTAAAACTCCTCTCAATTACTTTATGTTTCTAATCATTTGATTGAATTACATTAATATGATGACTTCGTGTTGTTTAAAATCTTTTTCAATACCATTAGATTATTCCATTCATTGCTTCTTATATTTTAGAGACTGTTTGTTCTTGTACTTCTGGATTATTATCTAGGTTAATAAAATAAATTGTGAAATAGTGTTTATTGTTACCCAACTAAGACAAGTACTTCATCAAAACTACATTCTCCTAAAATTTTGAAAGAAGTTATATTGTCTTAGTTTCTTAATGCTCTTTGTTATACCATTGAATGACAATCTAAATGAATTTACTTGTTCTG
>NW_001859995.1:0-912 GCF_000209125.1 Entamoeba dispar SAW760
TGCACTTTTTTGATTTTAATAAAAAGTACTAGGTATCCAATATCGTTCTGTGGATCCTCCAAAAAATAAAGTTTTATCAGAAATGGTGAGGTTGTAGCAGAGATATTAATTCAACAATTTTATTGAAAAAAGGTGCACTTTTTATGATTTTAATATAAAGTACTAGGTATCCAATATCGTTCTGTGGATCCTCCAAAAAATAAAGTTTTATCAGAAATGGTGAGGTTGTAGCAGAGATATTAATTCAACAATTTTATTGAAAAAAGGTGCACTTTTTTGATTTTAATAAAAAGTACTAGGTATCCAATATCGTTCTGTGGATCCTCCAAAAAATAAAGTTTTATCAGAAATGGTGAGGTTGTAGCAGAGATATTAATTCAACAAATTTGTTGAAAAAAGGTGCACTTTTTTGATTTTAATAAAAAGTACTAGGTATCCAATATCGTTCTGTGGATCCTCCAAAAAATAAAGTTTTATCAGAAATGGTGAGGTTGTAGCAGAGATATTAATTCAACAATTTTATTGAAAAAAGGTGCACTTTTTATGATTTTAATATAAAGTACTAGGTATCCAATATCGTTCTGTGGATCCTCCAAAAAATAAAGTTTTATCAGAAATGGTGAGGTTGTAGCAGAGATATTAATTCAACAAATTTGTTGAAAAAAGGTGCACTTTTTTGATTTTAATATAAAGTACTAGGTATCCAATATCGTTCTGTGGATCCTCCAAAAAATAAAGTTTTATCAGAAATGGTGAGGTTGTAGCAGAGATATTAATTCAACAATTTTATTGAAAAAGGTGCACTTTTTTGATTTTAATAAAAAGTACTAGTATCCAATATCGTTCTGTGGATCCTCCAAAAATAAAGTTTTATCAGAAATGGTGAGGTTGTAGCAGAGATATTAATTCAAC
>NW_001859994.1:0-524 GCF_000209125.1 Entamoeba dispar SAW760
CTTATTTTATTCTTAGTAATGACAACTCAATTACTTGAATTGTCTCCTTCTTTGATTTTAATTTAACATTTCTAGAAACTTCACTTAATGTAAAGTCTTCAAAATGTATAAAATCACATTTTAATTCAACTACGAGCGTTTTAATCACAGCAACTTTAATATACACTATTGGAGCTGGAATTACCGCGGCTGCTGGCACCAGACTTGCCCTCCAATTGATTTCGTAGGAGAATTTACCTCCTACTCATTCCTTCAAGAATTGATTTTACTCAACTCTAGAGTTATGTGTCGTCACTACCTCTTCAATTCGAAAGTGGGTAATTTACGCGCCTGCTGCCTTCCTTAGAAGTGGTAGCCATCTGTAAAGCTCCCTCTCCGATGTCGAACCCCAATTCCTCGTTATCCGTTATAATCTTGGAAGTCCTCGATACTACCAACTGATTGATAGATCAGAAATTCTCATTGGTTACTTGTTAAACACTGTGTGTTCTACAATTGTCGTGGCATCCTAACTCACTTAGAAT
>NW_001859993.1:0-315 GCF_000209125.1 Entamoeba dispar SAW760
CCGCACGCGCGCTACAAGGGAGTTACTAGAGAGCATTTTATCATTTACACCTTATTTATTAGGCTATGTCTAATAGGGAGGGATAGTAAGGGGTGTACCGAGATTGAAATAGTTAAGGAAAACTCAAAAGAACGTACATGACAGGGATAAATGATTGGAATTATTTGTTTTGAACGAGGAATTCCTTGTAATATCGAGTCATTAACTCGAGAAGAATACGTCCCTGCCCTTTGTACACACCGCCCGTCGCTCCTACCGATTGAATAAAGAGGTGAAATTCTAGGATTCTGTCTTATAGATAGAAAAAGGGATTTA
>NW_001859992.1:0-957 GCF_000209125.1 Entamoeba dispar SAW760
AAGAATATAGTTATAGTTATAGTTATAGTTATAGGTATAGTTTTTGTTTTATATAAACATAGATGTATAAATATAAATATATATATAAATAAGAAATATATGATATATAAAGTGATGATATACATAATAAATATATATAATAAGTTTAAAGAAGTAGTTTAAGTATAAAATGGTTTCACCCGGGTTCGATCCGGGGACCCTCACCACGTCAAGATGATGTGATAACCAACTACACCATGAAACCTTTATAAACTGGTAAAAGGTCAAAGGTATATAGATACACTAAGAAAGGTTTATAAAGTAGTAAAAGGTCAAAAGGATATAGTTAGTGATATAAATAAAGTAGATAATGATATATCAAGTGATATAGACAAAGATATATATATATATATATAGATAAAGGATATAGATAGTGATATAGATAAAGGTTTATATATAAATATATATAGATAAGTAAGTAACTAAAGAATAGTGATATATACATATGATAAGATATACATATAATAATAAGTTGGTAGGGAATATAGTGATATAGTTATATACATAAGATAAGATGGAAGGTGTAGTAAAGATAATAAAGATAATAAAGATAATAAAGATAATAAAGATAATAAAGATAATAAAGATAAAAAAATTAATAAAAATAGTATAAGTAGTATAAGTAGTATATCTAATATATCTAGGATATAATAAGTAATATAAAGTCTAAAAAGCGTATGCTTCCTGTCGGGTTCGAACCAACGACCTTTAGAACTTCAGTCTAACGCTGCTACCAGCTGAGCTAAGGAAGCTTACAAGTTAAAGAAGGAAGTAAAAAGTAAAAAGGGAGTATATAAGAAAGTGAAAGTATATAAATAAATAATAGAAATATAAAAAAGGGGAAAGAATAAACATAAACATAAACATATATAAAGAAGTAGATAACATAAACATATATATAATAACATAATAACATAA
>NW_001859991.1:0-997 GCF_000209125.1 Entamoeba dispar SAW760
ATTTATTTTTATTCTTTTTATATGTTTATTCTATATGACTATTCACCTTACTATTCTATCTATTTATTATTCTATATGACAAAACTACTTCCTATTCTATCTATTTATTATTCTATATGACTATTCACCTTACTATTCTATCATGTTTATTACTATTCTATCATGTTTATTACTATTCTTGTTTTTCTACTTTCTATTTCCTTCAAGGTAATAGCAAGAGTGGCCGAGTGGTCCAAGGCGTCCGTTTCAGGTACGGATCTCTTCGGAGGCGTGGGTTCAAACCCCACCTCTTGCATCTTTTAATAGTATATTCCTACTATACTTCCACCTATACTATACTATACTATACTCTTATAACTTATACTTTATACCTTATACTTTATACCTTATATCTTATATCTTATACCTTATACTTTATACTTTATATCTTTTCTATATGTTTTATTCTATAACTACTATAACTATATCCTTTATACTTTTCCTCTACTTATCTATTTTATGTATACTACTTATACTAGATATGTTATTATGTTCATATCCTACCACACTTACTCTTTATCTTTATTCTCTATATATTTATACTTGTCTATATTCTATATTTTTGTATCATCTAGTATGTTTCTATTAGAGTCTTATACCACTTTCTATATTCTATTAGAGTCTTATACTACCTTCCTATATTTTCTTACTTTCTTATACTACTTTCTATAATCTATTAGACTTATATACTACTTTCTATAATCTATTAGATTTTTATACCACTTTCTATAATCTATTAGACTTTTATACCACTTTCCTTTCTATATTTAAAGGTTAATGACAATGTGGCCGAGTGGTCTAAAGCGTGTGACTCGAAATCACTTCTCCTATGGAGGCGTAGGTTCAAATCCTGCCATTGTCGTACTTTTATATCATTATCTTACACTATCATATATTTATATCTTAAATTTTATGTGTATATATATATATATATATATTTATATTTATATTTATATTT
>NW_001859990.1:0-960 GCF_000209125.1 Entamoeba dispar SAW760
GTTCGATCCCTGCCAAGCTCGTCTTTTTATTGACTAGATTACTTTACTTTAATCCCTTTCAACTTCTATAACCTTTATATTCTATTATATATATATTTCTTTATTTATATATATATATATATTTCTTTATTTATTTATTTATATATATCTTTATTTATATATCTATGTATGTATTTATTTCTATATTCCTTTATTTCTATATTTCTATATTTCTATATTCCTTTATTCCTTTATTCCTTTATTTAAAAAAAAACTCTCTATATAAAAACAAAAAGGTAGATTACCTGACGTTCCCATCTGTGTGAACATAATGGTACTGATCAGGCTCTAAGCATCTTTACTTCCGTGTTCGGATGGGAACGGGTGTATCCTACTTGATATGAACCTACCGTTATCCTACTTACTTATGACTATGACTATCATATATTTTCTTATATTATTATATTATTATATGACTATGTACTTTTATTATTATTCCTAGTCTGTTTATTTTATATCTTATCTTTCTTATGTCTTTTATATATCATATCTATATCTATATCTATATCATATCTATATCATTTATATAACTTATATCATTTATATAACTTATATCATTTATATAACTTATAACATTTATATAACTTATAACATTTATATAACTTATATATCCCTTTTTTTATCTTCCCAGTATTTTATGAATGTTATAGGGCTTGTGGCGCAATGGAAACGCATCAGACTACGAATCTGGGGATTGCAGGTTCGATCCCTGCCAAGCTCGTCTTTTTATTGACTAGATTACTTTACTTTAATCCCTTTCAACTTCTATAACCTTTATATTCTATTATATATATATTTCTTTATTTATATATATATATATATTTCTTTATTTATTTATTTATATATATCTTTTATTTATATATCTATGTATGTATTTATTTCTATATTCCTTTATTTCTATATTTCTATATTTCTATATTC
>NW_001859989.1:0-959 GCF_000209125.1 Entamoeba dispar SAW760
ATACACATATAAATACTAATATAAATACACATATAAATACTAATATAAATACTAATATAAATACACATATAAATACACATATAAATACTAATATAAATACTAATATAAATACTAATATAAATACTAATATAAATACTAATATATATAAAGGTATATATAGGAAAGTGGAATATATATAGACATTACTTAATATAAAAGAGTAAATATAGAAAAGCACATAGAAATGGTACATATATAGATATATAGATATATAATATATATAAGTAATATAAAAATGGTACATATATAGATATATAGATATATAGATATATAGATATAAGGATATAACATATAAGTTAGAAGTGAAAAGTATAATAGTACATAAAGAGGGAATAAGTATAGAAAGGATATAAAAATGGAGATGCGGGGTATCGATCCCCGTGCCCCTCGCATGCTAAGCGAATGCTCTACCATCTGAGCTACATCCCCAACACGGTAATATATAGTATAGGGGGGAGAGTATAAAAGTTAATATAGGTAGTATATAGTATAGGGGGGAGAGTATAAAAGTTAATATAGGTAGTATATAGTATAGTGGGGAGAGTATAAAAGTTAATATATGCATAAGTTATAAAGTGGTAGACTAATATAGTATAGTGGGGAGAGTATAAAAGTTAATATATGCATAAGTTATAAAGTGGTAGAATATTATATACTCATATAGTAATATATAGACAAATACACATATAAATACACATATAAATACACATATAAATACTAATATAAATACACATATAAATACTAATATAAATACTAATATAAATACACATATAAATACACATATAAATACTAATATAAATACTAATATAAATACTAATATAAATACTAATATAAATACTAATATATATAAAGGTATATATAGGAAAGTGGATATATATAGACATTACTTAAATAAAGAGTAAATAAGAAAGCACATAGAA
>NW_001859988.1:0-1080 GCF_000209125.1 Entamoeba dispar SAW760
TGATATATGATATAAAAGGAATAAATATATATAAGGTAAGGTGGAAAGTGTATAAGTTTATAAGCATATAGTAGATATAATGAATATAAAGGGCTTCGCCGGGAATCGAACCCAGGCCACTTGCACCCGAAGCAAGTATTATGCCACTTAACTACGAAGCCTAATAGTATAATATAAAAGGTTATAAGTAAAATCTAATAAGTCAGTAAGGCACTTAACTACGAAAGGGAATAATATAATAGGATATATCTAAAGTCTAATAGGATAAAATATATAGTTAGAAAGTTAGAAAGTAATAGTATATATAGGTATAATATATAGGAAATACTTAATATATATATATAAATATATACATAAGGATGATAAAATAAGGTATAAAAGAATATAATATATAATATATAATATATAATATATATAATATATAGGAAGATAATAATAAGAATAAATAGATAAATATAAAAGTAGAAGTATAATAAAAAAAGGGCACAATCGGATTTGAACCAATGACCACGGGAACTGCAGTCCTATGCTCTACCGCTGAGCTATGCGCCCTGTATAAAGAAGAAAGTAAGAATAAATAAGGAATAATATAAAGATAAGGTGTATAATATAAAGAAAAGGGAAATAATATAAAGAAAAGGTGAATAATATAAAGTGATAATATATATAATATAATATATATATAAGAATATATAAAGTGGAATATAAAAGGTATAATAAATAATAAATAAAAGAATAGGTAATAATATAAAGAAATAAATAGGAAGAATATAATATAAAAAAGATATATAATAAATGAATAAATAATAAATAATAAATAATAGAATAAATAAAAGATAATAATATATAATATATATAATAAATAATAAAAGTGGAGTCTAAAGTAAAAAACGCCCCCCGTGGGGCTCGAACCCACGACCTTACGGTTAAAAGCCGCACGCTCTACCGACTGAGCTAGGAAGGCTTACACCATAAGGAAGGGTATATAAGAAGTGAAGCATGATAGAAAGTATAAGGTATAAGGTATAAAGTAGGAAGTATAAAAGATATAAGATATAGGATATGGTATATAATATAAAG
>NW_001859987.1:0-900 GCF_000209125.1 Entamoeba dispar SAW760
AAATACTGGGAAGTAAAAAAAGGGATATATAAGTTATATAAATGTTATAAGTTATATAAATGTTATAAGTTATATAAATGATATAAGTTATATAAATGATATAAGTTATATAAATGATATAGATATGATATAGATATAGATATAGATATGATATATAAAAGACATAAGAAAGATAAGATATAAAATAAACAGACTAGGAATAATAATAAAAGTACATAGTCATATAATAATATAATAATATAAGAAAATATATGATAGTCATAGTCATAAGTAAGTAGGATAACGGTAGGTTCATATCAAGTAGGATACACCCGTTCCCATCCGAACACGGAAGTAAAGATGCTTAGAGCCTGATCAGTACCATTATGTTCACACAGATGGGAACGTCAGGTAATCTACCTTTTTGTTTTTATATAGAGAGTTTTTTTTTAAATAAAGGAATAAAGGAATAAAGGAATATAGAAATATAGAAATATAGAAATAAAGGAATATAGAAATAAATACATACATAGATATATAAATAAAGATATATATAAATAAATAAATAAAGAAATATATATATATATATAAATAAAGAAATATATATATAATAGAATATAAAGGTTATAGAAGTTGAAAGGGATTAAAGTAAAGTAATCTAGTCAATAAAAAGACGAGCTTGGCAGGGATCGAACCTGCAATCCCCAGATTCGTAGTCTGATGCGTTTCCATTGCGCCACAAGCCCTATAACATTCATAAAATACTGGGAAGATAAAAAAAGGGATATATAAGTTATATAAATGTTATAAGTTATATAAATGTTATAAGTTATATAAATGATATAAGTTATATAAATGATATAAGTTATATAAATGATATAGATATGATATAGATATAGATATAGATATGATATATAAAGA
>NW_001859986.1:0-1001 GCF_000209125.1 Entamoeba dispar SAW760
ATTTATAAGAAAATAGTAGAATGTATTATAAATAAAAATATAAAAAGATTAGATATATAAGTAGTATATTTAATAAGATTGTATTGAAATTTGTAATATAGGAAATTATTAAGAGCAAGAGAATTATTTCATTTATAGTGATTATTAATAAACGAGAATATTAAGAGAAATCTTAGTATTTAATTGTGAATTAAAAGTAAAAATCCAATAATAATGGAATGATAAAAGCTATTTAAGGTAAGATTAATACATTTAATCCCGAGAATAGAAACTCTTGAAGAAGTAAATTATCTACCCGTCTTGAAACACGGACCAAGGAGTCTAACATGGATGCGAATGAGAATAGCAGGAAAGCTATAACATGAAGAGAAAACGAAAAACTATGAGAGTGTAGAAATACATTTAGCAATAGTATCTTTCAATAGAAGAAGTAAATATGTTAGGACCCGAAAGATGGTGAACTATACTTGAACGGATTGAAGCCGAAGGAAACTTTGGTGGAAGATTCACGCAGTGTTAACGTGCAAATTACTTGTCATATTTGAGTATAGGGGCGAAAGACTCATCGAACTATCTAGTAGCTGGTTCCACCTGAATATTCCCTTAGGAAGGTCAAAGTATTAATAGTATTGATTGGTAAAGATAATGATTAGGTGTAATGGGTGAGTATTTTCACTCAACATCTTGTCAAACTATGAATAAACAAAGAAGAATTCTCAGTGTTAAATACACTTCAGGAATTTAAATATAAACATACTTTGAATCGGCCAAGTCTGGTAAGCAGGACTGGCGATGCGGGATGAACCGAACGTCGAGATAAAGTGCCAAAAAGAAACATAACGAGTACCACAAAAGGTATTCATTCATATTGACAATAGGACGGTGGCCATGGAAGTCGGAAACCGCTAAGGAATGTGTAACAACTCACCTATCGAATGAATGAGTCCTGAAATGGATGGCATTATAATTTCTTAACTGATACTCGACCGTTAAAATGAAGA
>NW_001859985.1:0-952 GCF_000209125.1 Entamoeba dispar SAW760
TTTCTTTATTTATTTATTTATATATATCTTTATTTATATATCTATGTATGTATTTATTTCTATATTCCTTTATTTCTATATTTCTATATTTCTATATTCCTTTATTCCTTTATTCCTTTATTTAAAAAGAAACTCTCTATATAAAAACAAAAAGGTAGATTACCTGACGTTCCCATCTGTGTGAACATAATGGTACTGATCAGGCTCTAAGCATCTTTACTTCCGTGTTCGGATGGGAACGGGTGTATCCTACTTGATATGAACCTACCGTTATCCTACTTACTTATGACTATGACTATCATATATTTTCTTATATTATTATATTATTATATGACTATGTACTTTTATTATTATTCCTAGTCTGTTTATTTTATATCTTATCTTTCTTATGTCTTTTATATATCATATCTATATCTATATCTATATCATATCTATATCATTTATATAACTTATATCATTTATATAACTTATATCATTTATATAACTTATAACATTTATATAACTTATAACATTTATATAACTTATATATCCCTTTTTTTATCTTCCCAGTATTTTATGAATGTTATAGGGCTTGTGGCGCAATGGAAACGCATCAGACTACGAATCTGGGGATTGCAGGTTCGATCCCTGCCAAGCTCGTCTTTTTATTGACTAGATTACTTTACTTTAATCCCTTTCAACTTCTATAACCTTTATATTCTATTATATATATATTTCTTTATTTATATATATATATATATTTCTTTATTTATTTATTTATATATATCTTTATTTATATATCTATGTATGTATTTATTTCTATATTCCTTTATTTCTATATTTCTATATTTCTATATTCCTTTATTCCTTTATTCCTTTATTTAAAAAAAAACTCTCTATATAAAAACAAAAAGGTAGATTACCTGACGTTCCCATCTGTGTGAACATAATGGTACTGATCAGGCTCTAAGCA
>NW_001859984.1:0-276 GCF_000209125.1 Entamoeba dispar SAW760
CTTATATCATTTATATAACTTATAACATTTATATAACTTATAACATTTATATAACTTATGTATCCCTTTTTTTATCTTCCCAGTATTTTATGAATGTTATAGGGCTTGTGGCGCAATGGAAACGCATCAGACTACGAATCTGGGGATTGCAGGTTCGATCCCTGCCAAGCTCGTCTTTTTATTGACTAGATTACTTTACTTTAATCCCTTTCAACTTCTATAACCTTTATATTCTATTATATATATATTTCTTTATTTATATATATATATATATTT
>NW_001859983.1:0-977 GCF_000209125.1 Entamoeba dispar SAW760
CACGTGACAGGCGAAGATACTAACCAGCTATACTATTGAAGACTTCTAATAAATTAGTATAAAAATGGGGGAGTACTGTAAAGTAAGATAATTAAGTAATAAAGGAATAAAGGAATAAAGTAATAAAGGAATATAGGAATAAAGTAATAAAGGAATAAAGGAATAAAGTAATATAGGAATAAAGTAATAAAGGAATAAAGGAATAAAGTAATAAAGTAATAAAGTAAGATATTAAAGGTATATAAAGTATAAAGGATATGATATATGATATATAATATAAAGGATATAATATATATAATAAATAATATATATATATATATAATAGGTGTATAAAAAGTGTAAGGATAATAAGTATATAAGTAAAATATGGTAGAGGTATATATATATAAAAGAAAGGATAAAATATAAGAAAGAATAGTTATAGTTATATATATATAGTTAGATGTATAAAGGTTGATATAATGATAGTTATATAATAAAAACAGAAAATACATACATACATAAATAAATATATATATATAGGTTCATATAATAATAGTACTCAGATTGACAGTGTGGCCGAGTGGTCTAAGGCGATTGACTTGAAATCAATTATCCTCTGGATGCGTAGGTTCAAATCCTGCCACTGTCGTACTCTTTTTATAAAGAATATAAATAATATAGTAAAAAAGAAATATAATAAATAAAAATAAATATATATAAGAAAGGAATAATATATATTTTATTGTAACAAAAAATAGTATAATAAATAGTCATATATATACTTATAAAAAGAAATATTATAGTATAAAAAGTGAACTCTTCAACGGGGATTCGAACCCCGGTCTTTCACGTGACAGGCGAAGATACTAACCAGCTATACTATTGAAGACTTCTAATAAATTAGTATAAAAATGGGGGGAGTACTGTAAAGTAAGATAATTAAGTAATAAAGGAATAAAGGAATAAAGTAATAAAGGAATATAGGAATAAAGTAA
>NW_001859982.1:0-860 GCF_000209125.1 Entamoeba dispar SAW760
TAACGTGCAAATTACTTGTCATATTTGAGTATAGGGGCGAAAGACTCATCGAACTATCTAGTAGCTGGTTCCACCTGAATATTCCCTTAGGAAGGTCAAAGTATTAATAGTATTGATTGGTAAAGATAATGATTAGGTGTAATGGGTGAGTATTTTCACTCAACATCTTGTCAAACTATGAATAAACAAAGAAGAATTCTCAGTGTTAAATACACTTCAGGAATTTAAATATAAACATACTTTGAATCGGCCAAGTCTGGTAAGCAGGACTGGCGATGCGGGATGAACCGAACGTCGAGATAAAGTGCCAAAAAGAAACATAACGAGTACCACAAAAGGTATTCATTCATATTGACAATAGGACGGTGGCCATGGAAGTCGGAAACCGCTAAGGAATGTGTAACAACTCACCTATCGAATGAATGAGTCCTGAAAATGGATGGCATTATAATTTCTTAACTGATACTCGACCGTTAAAATGAAGACATTTTAACGAGTAAGGAAACGAAATGGCGTAAGGACAACAAAAGTAGTAAAGATTTAAAGTAATTTAGATTGAAACTGTCCTTAGTGCAGATCTTGGTGGTAGTAGCAAATACTAAGAAGAGGAAAAAAACATCTTACAACTGAAGAGGAGAAAGGTTCCTAAACAACATTACTTGGATTAGGGTGAATCGATCCTAAATTACAGATGGAAATCCTTAAGAAATATATAAGTGACATATAGTCAATATAAGGATTGAAAGGGAATAAGATTAATAGTTCTTAATCAAGAGAATTAATGATTAAATCTTAGAAATAAGATTAAATCGAATAAAATGGTAACATATCATGAACTTTAAAATGGAGTGTGAAAATCT
>NW_001859981.1:0-852 GCF_000209125.1 Entamoeba dispar SAW760
CTCATGGTTATTTTTAAGTATTAATAGTAAAACGATTCAACCTTTAACATAATTTAAACATTCTTTCTTCTTATTTTAAATCATAGTTAATTATTGATTTAAATAAATAAAAAAATTAAATAGTGTAAAAATTGAATTAGAAAAAAGACAGCTTAATCCCAATCCTTGGCGATTTTGATCAAATAATCGAATTGAAGATGAGTGACTTTATCATCATCATAAAATTTAACATTAGATTTATATTCACCTCTAGCAAGCATTCCAGTTGGTGCTTCATTCCAATCATTCTTTGGTAATTCTAATGCATTAAATTCATTCTTTGGTGGATATGAACCTAACATTTCTTCATCAGATGCAACTTGTTTACCAAGTTTAGAAACAGTATTCAAAATTCTTAATCCAAGAACTGGTTGATGTTGGACACGGAATGTAACACGCATTTTGAATTCAGCTCCTTCTTTAATAATAATTGGTGTTTTTTTAGCCTTTTCCATATCTTCTTCAGTATTTAATTTAAGAATAACTGGATCATGTTCTTTAAATAATACTGCAAACTCACTAATAACAACTCTTCTTGGATCATCTTTTGGTGGAACATAATCTGGATCAATTCCAAGTGATTTTAAATATGCAACAAGGCTTGGATCTTTTTCGTTTTTAACAATGTCTGCTGCTGACATATCAGTGTTTTAATCTTTTTAAGATGTGGATCTTTTTATATCACCGCTTTTCATCTTCTTTTTCCTTTGAACTGTTTTTATTTCTAAGATCTTTTCCTGTATTTAGTTTTATAGTTCTTTGATACTTCTTCTAATAGTTTTCTAAATAATCTATTTTTTCTTCAGAGTTTTT
>NW_001859980.1:0-658 GCF_000209125.1 Entamoeba dispar SAW760
ATTCTATTATCTATACTTTATACTTTATACTTTATAGACTATAGACTATAGACTATTATTATATTTATACTTTATATTTTATATTTTATACTTTATATTTTATATTTTATACTTTATACTTTATAGACTATTATTATATCTATACTTTATACACTATAACCTATTAATATAGATATACACTATTATTATATGTTTCCACTATTATTATATCTATTTTTGTTTTTATTCTATGTTATTGTTTGAATAGGGAACGTAGCTCAGTTGGTAGAGCGTAAGTCTCATAATCTTAAGGTCGTGAGTTCGATACTCACCGTTCCCACCTTTTTGTACATCTATATGACATCTATTACTATATTTTTACATCTATTAAACTTATATATTCCTTTTATTATACTTTTAGTGTACACTCTATTCTTTTATATTATCTATACTATTTTATACTATTTTATACTATCTTATACTACTTATACTACTTATAGTGTTTTATACTATGTAACTACTACTTCCTTTCCTTATATTCTTACTATCCCTATTAACTTTATTACCTTTATTACCTTTACTACCTTTACTACCTTTTATTATCTTTACTTTTGAAATATGTGTTCTAGATATCATCCACCTCTGTACTTATGTACTTATCTGATAATGGGCATATGCG
>NW_001859979.1:0-970 GCF_000209125.1 Entamoeba dispar SAW760
CCGTTATAATCTTGGTAGTCCTCGATACTACCAACTGATTGATAGATCAGAAATTCTCATTGGTTACTTGTTAAACACTGTGTGTTCTACAATTGTCGTGGCATCCTAACTCACTTAGAATGTCATTTCTCAATTTACTTACATAAATTGGCCACTTTGTACTAATACAAATTGGATCGTCTCAAGTATTATCTTTATCATTCACAAAGCTATCCTTGTACTTTACTAACCAAAGAAACTATTACTGTTATAATGAGCCGTCCGCAGTTTCATCCTACTTGGTCTTTATACTTACACATGCATGGCTTAATCTTTAACATCAGCATATAATACTGGCAGGATCAACCAGATATTTTATTCTTCTTCCTTTTTAAAAGGAAGGATTCTTTATTCTTACTTCTCTTTTGTATTTATATCCATTTTTCCTTTCTTTATTCTCCTACTTTTGACTTCTTTTTTATTTACTAATTATACTAAAAAACAAACTTATATTATTTAAATCTGTTCTGTCATCTAATTACTTTTATATAGTTAGATCAAGTACAATTTTCTTTATATTCAGTCTTATATTTATTTCTTTAAATTCTTTCATTCTTAACAACATATATCTATTATGATTATATTAAATTCTTTTAATAATCATTTCTTATTTCTTTAATTAATCTCTTCTATGAGATTACTTATTCTGTTTATCTCTTATATTATTCTCCCTAAATATTATGAATACTTATTTTATTTATTATTTTATTGACAAACTGTGCTATTCTCTCATAATTTATTATTTAAACAAACGTAAATGCTATATTCTCTCTTTATTATTCCTCTCATTATATAGTAGCATTAATTATTATTAATCATCCTTATTCTCTTAATGCTTTTATGGTATGTATGTTTATGGTTTATTTAATGAAGCTGTAATATGTTTATAATTTATTTAGATGCTTACATATTAATACTACTCAAATAGTTT
>NW_001859978.1:0-805 GCF_000209125.1 Entamoeba dispar SAW760
ATAAATATGTTATAAGTATAGTGTATATATATAAAATAATAAGAATAAAGTAAAAATATATAGAATAGATAATATATAATATATAATAAGTTTAAATAGATAATATAAAAAACAAAAAGGTAGATTACCTGACGTTCCCATCTGTGTGAACATAATGGTACTGATCAGGCTCTAAGCATCTTTACTTCCGTGTTCGGATGGGAACGGGTGTATCCTACTTGATATGAACCTACCGATGAAAGAATAAGAAATAGACTAAAGAGGTATAATTATAAAAAGGTATAATTATAAAGAGGTATAATTATAAAAAGGTATAATTATAAAAAAAAGGTAAATAAGGGATATATAATAATAAAGTATAAAGTATAAAGTATAAAGTATAAGTAATATACATACATAGATACATAGATACATAGAAAGGTTTAGATAGATAGATATATAGTCGTAGAAGTAGAAGTAGAAGTATATATAATAATATAGATACATATATATATATATATATAAGATGATATGAATAAATAAAGATAAACAGTTAAACAGTTAAACAGTTAAAGAAATAAACATATACATATACATATAAAGTTGTGTACTAATATAAAATGGTTCCACCCGGGTTTGAACCGGGGACCCTCACTACGTAAAAGTGATGTGATAACCAACTACACCATGAAACCAACGAACATAATAGTCAGAAAGACTGAAAAGGGTCATATGGGATATATAATAAATATAATAAATATTATATATATAATATATATAATATATATAATAAATATGATAAATATGGTATAAGTATAGTGTATAT
>NW_001859977.1:0-1016 GCF_000209125.1 Entamoeba dispar SAW760
TGTTGATTATATCTCTGCTACAACCTCACCATTTCTGATAAAACTTTATTTTTTGGAGGATCCACAGAACGATATTGGATACCTAGTACTTTATATTAAAATCAAAAAAGTGCACCTTTTTTCAACAAATTTGTTGAATTAATATCTCTGCTACAACCTCACCATTTCTGATAAAACTTTATTTTTTGGAGGATCCACAGAACGATATTGGATACCTAGTACTTTATATTAAAATCATAAAAAGTGCACCTTTTTTCAATAAAATTGTTGAATTAATATCTCTGCTACAACCTCACCATTTCTGATAAAACTTTATTTTTTGGAGGATCCACAGAACGATATTGGATACCTAGTACTTTTTATTAAAATCAAAAAAGTGCACCTTTTTTCAACAAATTTGTTGAATTAATATCTCTGCTACAACCTCACCATTTCTGATAAAACTTTATTTTTTGGAGGATCCACAGAACGATATTGGATACCTAGTACTTTTTATTAAAATCAAAAAAGTGCACCTTTTTTCAATAAAATTGTTGAATTAATATCTCTGCTACAACCTCACCATTTCTGATAAAACTTTATTTTTTGGAGGATCCACAGAACGATATTGGATACCTAGTACTTTTTATTAAAATCATAAAAAGTGCACCTTTTTTCAATAAAATTGTTGAATTAATATCTCTGCTACAACCTCACCATTTCTGATAAAACTTTATTTTTTGGAGGATCCACAGAACGATATTGGATACCTAGTACTTTTTATTAAAATCAAAAAAGTGCACCTTTTTTCAATAAAATTGTTGAACTTGTATCTCATCTACAACCTCACCATTTCTGATAAAACTTTATTTTTTGGAGGTTCCATATAAAGTTACTAGATACCTAGTACTTTTTATTAAAATCAGACGCATTTAACTTCTTTCGTCTAATTTAGACAGAAACATGTCAAAAATTATCTCAGATAGAAAGCGACCAGAATTAATAATTTTTATCTTTTTGTAGAGTGCATATAATGT
>NW_001859976.1:0-944 GCF_000209125.1 Entamoeba dispar SAW760
AAACCATTTTATACTTATAGTAGATGTTTATACTTATAATGTATATCATTCCTTTATATATCTATTTTATATTTATATTTATATTTATATTTATATTTATACATCTATGTTTAATTATTTCAAAAACTATACCTATACCTATATTCTTATCCTTTATATATGTTTATTTATATGTATATATGTATATATGTTTATATAATCTACTTCTTTATATGTTATTATGTTATTATGTTATTATGTTATTAAGTATATATGTATATATGTTTATATGTTAATATATATATATGTTTATGTTATCTACTTCTTTATATATGTTTATGTTTATGTTTATGTTTATGTTTAATCTTTCCCCTTTTTATATTTCTATTATTTATTTATATACTTTCACTTTCTTATATACTCCCTTTTTACTTTTTACTTCCTTCTTTAACTTGTAAGCTTCCTTAGCTCAGCTGGTAGCAGCGTTAGACTGAAGTTCTAAAGGTCGTTGGTTCGAACCCGACAGGAAGCATACGCTTTTTAGACTTTATATTACTTATCATATCCTAGATATATTAGATATACTACTTATACTACTTATACTACTTATACTATTTTTATTATTTTTATTATTTTTATTATTTTTATTATCTTTATTATCTTTATTATCTTTACTATCTTTACTATCTTTACTATCTTTACTATCTTTACTACACCTTCCATCTTATCTTATGTATATAACTATATCACTATATTCCCTACCAACTTATTATTATATGTATATCTTATCATATGTATATATCACTATTCTTTAGTTACTTACTTATCTATATATAAATATATATAAACCTTTATCTATATCACTATCTATATCCCTTTATCTATATATATATATATCTTTGTCTATATCTTTATCTATATCACTTGATATATCTTTATCTACTTTATTTATATCACTAACTATA
>NW_001859975.1:0-273 GCF_000209125.1 Entamoeba dispar SAW760
ATATATAATATATAAAAAGGAAGATATATAATATATAATATATATTATATCTTATCTTTTATATATTATATATTATATATTATATATCTTCCTTTTTATATATTATATATTATATCTTATCTTTTATATATTATATATTATATCTTATATCTTATATATGTTTATAACTTTATATGTTTATGAGTTAGACTCCTTATTATTATCTTTCCACTTATTATTCCCTTCTATATCTTAGTATTTCTATCTTCTATATACTACTATCCTATTTTATTA
>NW_001859974.1:0-916 GCF_000209125.1 Entamoeba dispar SAW760
TATAAGTAGAATTAGAGTCTAGGTAGTTAAAGTATAGAGATATAGTGGTAAAAAGGGCTTCGCCGGGAATCGAACCCGGGCCACCCGCACCCAAAGCGGGTATTTTACCACTTAACTACAAAGCCATCACAAAGGATATAACAGCACATATATGTTCATAGTATATAGTGATATAGTCATATAGTCATATAGTCATATAAACATATAGTGATATAGTGATATAAACATATAGTCATATAGTCATATAAACATATAAACATATAAACATATAAACATATAAACATATAGTCATATAAACATATAGTCATATAAACATATAGGTATATAGTGATATATACATATAAACATATAAACATATAGTCATATAGTCATATATACATATAAACATATAATGATATAGTGATATAGGTATAAAAGTACAAGGAATAGTGTAGAAGTTAAAAAGATAGATGTATATAGTAGAATATAAGTAGAATATAAGCACTAAGTGATATACATAGAGTCTAGGGATAATACAGAATAGTGGGTAGTATATAAACATAATATATAAGAATAAGTAAACACTAAGTGGATAAAGTATACATAGAAGGTAATAAGGTAATAAAGGAATAAGTTATAAAGGTATAAAGGTATAAAGGTATAAAGGTATAAAGGTATAAAGGTATAAAGGTATAAAAGTATAAAAGTATAAAAGTATAAAAGTATAAAATACTTATGATATAAAATAAGTAATAATACATAAGTATAGATAATAAGATATATAATAATAATAAGAAATATAATAATAATAATAATAAATATAATAAATATAATAGATAAATAGGAATAGTTAATAATAGATAAGAATAGATAATATAACATAATATAAGTAGAAATTAGAGTCTAGGTAGTTAAAGTATAGAGATATAGTGGTAAA
>NW_001859973.1:0-1026 GCF_000209125.1 Entamoeba dispar SAW760
CAAGCTATCCTTGTACTTTACTAACCAAAGAAACTATTACTGTTATAATGAGCCGTCCGCAGTTTCATCCTACTTGGTCTTTATACTTACACATGCATGGCTTAATCTTTAACATCAGCATATAATACTGGCAGGATCAACCAGATATTTTATTCTTCTTCCTTTTTAAAAGGAAGGATTCTTTATTCTTACTTCTCTTTTGTATTTATATCCATTTTTCCTTTCTTTATTCTCCTACTTTTGACTTCTTTTTTATTTACTAATTATACTAAAAAACAAACTTATATTATTTAAATCTGTTCTGTCATCTAATTACTTTTATATAGTTAGATCAAGTACAATTTTCTTTATATTCAGTCTTATATTTATTTCTTTAAATTCTTTCATTCTTAACAACATATATCTATTATGATTATATTAAATTCTTTTAATAATCATTTCTTATTTCTTTAATTAATCTCTTCTATGAGATTACTTATTCTGTTTATCTCTTATATTATTCTCCCTAAATATTATGAATACTTATTTTATTTATTATTTTATTGACAAACTGTGCTATTCTCTCATAATTTATTATTTAAACAAACGTAAATGCTATATTCTCTCTTTATTATTCCTCTCATTATATAGTAGCATTAATTATTATTAATCATCCTTATTCTCTTAATGCTTTTATGGTAATGTATGTTTATGGTTTTATTTAATGAAGCTGTAAATATGTTTATAATTTATTTTAAGAATGCTTAACATAATTAAATACTACTCAAAATAGTTTTGTTTCTCGTGGGTTTTTTGAGACCCAAAACTATTTTGAATTTTCGAATTATTTAATTCGAAATTCTTCAACAGAAGATTTATTTCTTCTTTTCTCATCTGTCCTTTATTGGGTTTATACCCAATTTTTTGACATTTTAAATTTAAATATTATTAAGTCTTTTAATACCCTCTTTTATACTAGTTATTTTATTTGATATTAAAATTATTAAATATTATTTATTATATTTTACTGATACTTTATGTATTTTC
>NW_001859972.1:0-870 GCF_000209125.1 Entamoeba dispar SAW760
AAACAATAATTTCCTAATTCATTAATTGATGAAGGTATATTAATTGATTTTAATGAATCACAATAACTAAGGCATTCATATCCAAGTGATTTAACTTCTGATGGTATTGTATTTCCATATGATTTTCTATCCGATTTTGTATATTCTATATTTTTACAGATATTTCCTTGTTCTTTTTCTTTTAAATATGTTGAATAATTTACTGTATACCATATCACTTGTTTAAATATTCTTCCATCTTTAAATATTTCATCATTATAATTATAAATATAAAATGTTTCAATATTAGGAAAGAGTTTTCTTGAATAATGATTTAATGGAATTGGATTAAAATGAAATCTTTCCATATTTCCTTGAAATCTTTTAACTCCCATTTCTAAATTAATAAAATCATTAATGTCATTAAAATACTTTGATGTTATCATTATTTCATTATATCCTAATTTCATTATTGATTTATTATTTATTAGTTGTTTTTATTAGTTCTTTTATTTTTATATTTTAATTTCTTCTTTTTTATTCTTTTATCATCATTCTATTTTTATTAATTGATATTTGTTATGAAAAACATTAAATAATAAGAAATAAAATAAAATAAAATGATAATTATTTTTATTTTTAATAAATTATAATTATTAAATATTTCATTTTATTTTATATTTTATTCATTATTTATTTTATATTTTATTTTTATTTAATAATATAATAATAAAATATGACAAATGACATAAATATAATAATATTGGCTACGAAAAAAGGAAATGAAGAGAAAGAATGATATAAAAGAGTGAAATTAAGAAGTAGAAGAAGATGAAAAGAATAAAAGAAGAAAGTTGAGAATATAAAATGAAAGAAGACAAAATGAATAAT
>NW_001859971.1:0-898 GCF_000209125.1 Entamoeba dispar SAW760
GTCGGCAGAGCGACGGCTGTTAACCGTTAGGTCCTTGGTTCGATCCCAAGCGGAAGCGTCTTTTTTACTATTATTATTAACCTTTATGCTACTATTATTATTATTATCATCTTATTCACTTATTATTATATTATTATATTATATTATTATGTTCTTTTTTTATTCCCTTATTCCCTTATTCTTTCTCTTTAGTAGATATATTCTTATATTTCTATTTCTATTTATTATACTTATACATGTATATATGTATATATCTTTTTATACTTCCTTAGTATTTTACTTAGTATTTTACTTCCTATATCCTTATTAGATGTACCTACTTTATACTATTACCTATATGCTATTCTTATCCCTTTATACTATACTATTCTATTCCTCTTATACTATTCTTATCCCTTTATACCTTTATATTCTTATACTTTTATACTTTTATACTTTTATACCTATAACCATTTATACCTTTATACCTTTATACCTTTATACCTTTATACTTTATACTATTTCCTCTTATACCACCTATTCTTATTATAAAAATACGCCCCCCGTGGGGCTCGAACCCACGACCGCGCGGTTAAGAGCCGCGCGCTCTACCGACTGAGCTAGGAAGGCTCACAGATTATTAGTATTCTTGACTTCTAGACTATGACTATATTTATATATATTTTTATATTTATTTAAATTTTATTTTATTATTTATGTTTATTTTATATATGTAATGACTTATTATATTTATTCCTTTTTATTTCTATATTTCTTTATATATTATATATTACTTATTACTTATTACTTATTACTTATTTTATACCTATTATATATAGACTATCTTTACTATACCTTATTCTTATTTTTTACTTTTTACTTTTTACTTTTTATTTCTTCTATGTATATATATATATTA
>NW_001859970.1:0-836 GCF_000209125.1 Entamoeba dispar SAW760
TTTTTATACCTATTATTACCTATTATACCTATTATACCTTTCTATTTTTATACTTTTATACTTATTACTTATTACTTTATACCTTATACCTTATACCTACTATCTACTATTTACTATCTATATCACCTTTTATTATATTTCTCTATTATGTGCCTAACTTACTATCTTATTTCTTCTATATCTTACTTTATATTTCTATATATACATTACTTCCTTTTATATTTATTATCTATTATTTCTATTCACAGTTTTACCTTATTATATTACTTATGTACTTTACTTATAAGTGTATCTATGTGTATTTCTATATGTGTATCTATGTGTATATGTATATGTGTATCTATGTGTATATGTATATGTGTATCTATGTGTATTTCTATATGTGTATCTATGTGTATATGTATGTGTATATGTATGTGTATATGTATGTGTATCTATATGTTTGTATGTTTTGCTTATTAATATAAGCTCACATAGTACAGAGGTAGTACATCAGATTGTGGCTTTGATAACCCAGGTTCGATTCCTGGTGTGAGCATCTTTTTAGACTTAGTGTTCCTATTTATTATTTATGTACTTAATATATATATTTCAACTTTTATATCTTTTATATTTTTTATATCTTTTATATCTTTTATATTTTTTATTCCCTTTTTATACCTATTATTACCTATTATACCTATTATACCTTTCTATTTTTATACTTTTATACTTATTACTTATTACTTTATACCTTATACCTTATACCTACTATCTACTATTTACTATCTATATCACCTTTTATTATATTTCTCTATTATGTGCCTAACTTACTATCTTATTCTTCTATATCTTAC
>NW_001859969.1:0-684 GCF_000209125.1 Entamoeba dispar SAW760
AGGCTCTAAGCATCTTTACTTCCGTGTTCGGATGGGAACGGGTGTATCCTACTTGATATGAACCTACCGTTATCCTACTTACTTATGACTATGACTATCATATATTTTCTTATATTATTATATTATTATATGACTATGTACTTTTATTATTATTCCTAGTCTGTTTATTTTATATCTTATCTTTCTTATGTCTTTTATATATCATATCTATATCTATATCTATATCATATCTATATCATTTATATAACTTATATCATTTATATAACTTATATCATTTATATAACTTATAACATTTATATAACTTATAACATTTATATAACTTATATATCCCTTTTTTTATCTTCCCAGTATTTTATGAATGTTATAGGGCTTGTGGCGCCATGGAAACGCATCAGACTACGAATCTGGGGATTGCAGGTTCGATCCCTGCCAAGCTCGTCTTTTTATTGACTAGATTACTTTACTTTAATCCCTTTCAACTTCTATAACCTTTATATTCTATTATATATATATTTCTTTATTTATATATATATATATATTTCTTTATTTATTTATTTATATATATCTTTATTTATATATCTATGTATGTATTTATTTCTATATTCCTTTATTTCTATATTTCTATATTTCTATATTCCTTTATTCCTTTATTCCTTTATTTAAAAAAAAACTCTCTATATAAAA
>NW_001859968.1:0-857 GCF_000209125.1 Entamoeba dispar SAW760
AGAAAAATAAAATAGTAAATAAAAAGAAGAAGATAAAAATATACAAGAACAATAATATTTAATAATAAATTAATTATCATAATAAGAATATTAACAACATATTATTGTTAAAATGATATAAAATAAAGAAAAGATTAAAAGAATAAATTAAAAAAAGATAGAAAATAAAAAAGTAATAGAAGAACATCATTAAATAATGAAAGAAGAAATATAAATAATTTAAAAGTAAAGTTCTTCTTAATAACAATTACATATGATATATCTACAAATTATTCTATTATACTCATTATTTTATCATATTTTATATATTTATAAAATGATTAATACAATACTTAATTCATTTATATTTTATATTATAATTATTTATTATTTATATTCAATTCTAATTCATCATTTCATTGTTTCAATAATGATTAATCAATATATGATTATTATATTTTATATTTTTATTGTTTATTATTCTTTTAATTATTAAACATTCTAACATTTTATATGTTAATACTCATGTTAAAATGATGTATTCTTTTCATTATTAATTATATTTATTCATTCATGATATATTTATGATACTTTCTGTTTCTTATGAATTTATTTATTTATTTCTCATTTATTTAGTATCATTGTTTTATTCTTTTATTATATCATTTCTTGATATTCTTGATTAACTATTCATTTAAATTTTATATGAGTCATTTCAATTTTATAATAAAATTAAACACAAATGAATGAAATATAATCTAAGTATGAAATAGTTTATAGAACTATGTTTAAAAGTTAATGAACAATATTATTAAAAATGAAGATAGAGAGAAATACATCAATTAGAAGAAGATGAATGTAATAATAAATAAAAGAAT
>NW_001859967.1:0-839 GCF_000209125.1 Entamoeba dispar SAW760
TTTATTTTATCTTCTTATGTATTTCTTTTTAATATTAATCATTATTTTTTTATATTAATATCTCAAAAAATGTCAACGAAAGTATAAAAATTTATAAGGTAAAAGTTGTTCAGAATTGAATTCTAAACAACTCTTTATTTAATGATGTTGTAATGATAAATTGAACGATTTTATTCATCTTTTTAACGTTTGAATTGAAATAGTTTAAATAATAAAATAATATAGTTTTTTAATAGAAAAGATTTTTTGAAAAATGTTGATTTAAAAATAAATAACTTATACTTCATAAAATCTTGATTTAAAAAATGTTATTTCTACAATGAATAACAAAAAATAATCTATAAATAGAACACTATTATTTTAATAATTATTAATATCTCAAATGTACTGCGTCAAGAATTAATAACAACTGCATTTTTTAAGTGCATGATGTAAGGTAATAGATACCTAGTACTTTTTATTAAAATCAAAAAAGTGCACCTTTTTTCAATAAAATTGTTGAACTTGTATCTCATCTACAACCTCACCATTTCTGATAAAACTTTATTTTTTGGAGGTTCCATATAAAGTTACTAGATACCTAGTACTTTTTATTAAAATCAGACGCATTTAACTTCTTTCGTCTAATTTAGACAGAAACATGTCAAAAATTATCTCAGATAGAAAGCGACCAGAATTAATAATTTTTATCTTTTTTGTAGAGTGCATATTAATGTGATTAATACTTAGTACTTTTTATTAAAATTGACGACATTTAACTTCTTTCATTTGGTTTAGATAAAAATAGAATAAATTAATATCTCAGATACATGACGATCACAATTAATAATTTTTATCTT
>NW_001859966.1:0-1009 GCF_000209125.1 Entamoeba dispar SAW760
TGTATTGAAATTTGTAATATAGGAAATTATTAAGAGCAAGAGAATTATTTCATTTATAGTGATTATTAATAAACGAGAATATTAAGAGAAATCTTAGTATTTAATTGTGAATTAAAAGTAAAAATCCAATAATAATGGAATGATAAAAGCTATTTAAGGTAAGATTAATACATTTAATCCCGAGAATAGAAACTCTTGAAGAAGTAAATTATCTACCCGTCTTGAAACACGGACCAAGGAGTCTAACATGGATGCGAATGAGAATAGCAGGAAAGCTATAACATGAAGAGAAAACGAAAAACTATGAGAGTGTAGAAATACATTTAGCAATAGTATCTTTCAATAGAAGAAGTAAATATGTTAGGACCCGAAAGATGGTGAACTATACTTGAACGGATTGAAGCCGAAGGAAACTTTGGTGGAAGATTCACGCAGTGTTAACGTGCAAATTACTTGTCATATTTGAGTATAGGGGCGAAAGACTCATCGAACTATCTAGTAGCTGGTTCCACCTGAATATTCCCTTAGGAAGGTCAAAGTATTAATAGTATTGATTGGTAAAGATAATGATTAGGTGTAATGGGTGAGTATTTTCACTCAACATCTTGTCAAACTATGAATAAACAAAGAAGAATTCTCAGTGTTAAATACACTTCAGGAATTTAAATATAAACATACTTTGAATCGGCCAAGTCTGGTAAGCAGGACTGGCGATGCGGGATGAACCGAACGTCGAGATAAAGTGCCAAAAAGAAACATAACGAGTACCACAAAAGGTATTCATTCATATTGACAATAGGACGGTGGCCATGGAAGTCGGAAACCGCTAAGGAATGTGTAACAACTCACCTATCGAATGAATGAGTCCTGAAAATGGATGGCATTATAATTTCTTAACTGATACTCGACCGTTAAAATGAAGACATTTAACGAGTAAGGAAACGAAATGGCGTAAGGACAACAAAAGTAGTAAAGATTTAAAGTAATTTAGATGAAACTGTCCTTAGTG
>NW_001859965.1:0-985 GCF_000209125.1 Entamoeba dispar SAW760
ATCAGTAGGATACACCCGTTCCCATCCGAACACGGAAGTAAAGATGCTTAGAGCCTGATCAGTACCATTATGTTCACACAGATGGGAACGTCAGGTAATCTACCTTTTTGTTTTTATATAGAGAGTTTTTTTTTAAATAAAGGAATAAAGGAATAAAGGAATATAGAAATATAGAAATATAGAAATAAAGGAATATAGAAATAAATACATACATAGATATATAAATAAAGATATATATAAATAAATAAATAAAGAAATATATATATATATATAAATAAAGAAATATATATATAATAGAATATAAAGGTTATAGAAGTTGAAAGGGATTAAAGTAAAGTAATCTAGTCAATAAAAAGACGAGCTTGGCAGGGATCGAACCTGCAATCCCCAGATTCGTAGTCTGATGCGTTTCCATTGCGCCACAAGCCCTATAACATTCATAAAATACTGGGAAGATAAAAAAAGGGATATATAAGTTATATAAATGTTATAAGTTATATAAATGTTATAAGTTATATAAATGATATAAGTTATATAAATGATATAAGTTATATAAATGATATAGATATGATATAGATATAGATATAGATATGATATATAAAAGACATAAGAAAGATAAGATATAAAATAAACAGACTAGGAATAATAATAAAAGTACATAGTCATATAATAATATAATAATATAAGAAAATATATGATAGTCATAGTCATAAGTAAGTAGGATAACGGTAGGTTCATATCAAGTAGGATACACCCGTTCCCATCCGAACACGGAAGTAAAGATGCTTAGAGCCTGATCAGTACCATTATGTTCACACAGATGGGAACGTCAGGTAATCTACCTTTTTGTTTTTATATAGAGAGTTTTTTTTTAAATAAAGGAATAAAGGAATAAAGGAATATAGAAATATAGAAATATAGAAATAAAGGAATATAGAAATAAATACATACATAGATATATAAATAAAGATATATATAAATAAAT
>NW_001859964.1:0-759 GCF_000209125.1 Entamoeba dispar SAW760
ATTTAATTATCAATAATTAATAAATTATGTTAGAATGAATTGTTAAAAATTATTTTATCTATACTGCGTCAAGAATTAATAATAACTATAACAATTACTAGTACACTAAAAGTTATTTGATATTTATTACTTTTTATAGAAAATGATTTAATTATCAATAATTAATAAATTATGTTAGAATGAATTGTTAAAAATTATTTTATCTATACTGCGTCAAGAATTAATAATAACTATAACAATTACTAGTACACTAAAAGTTATTTGATATTTATTACTTTTTATAGAAAATGATTTAATTATCAATAATTAATAAATTATGTTAGAATGAATTGTTAAAAATTATTTTATCTATACTGCGTCAAGAATTAATAATAACTATAACAATTACTAGTACACTAAAAGTTATTTGATATTTATTACTTTTTATAGAAAATGATTTAATTATCAATAATTAATAAATTATGTTAGAATGAATTGTTAAAAATTATTTTATCTATACTGCGTCAAGAATTAATAATAACTATAACAATTACTAGTACACTAAAAGTTATTTGATATTTATTACTTTTTATAGAAAATGATTTAATTATCCATTTATTCATTAATCATTAAAATGAATTGTTAAAAATTATTTTATCTATACTGCGTCAGAATTAATAATAACTATAACAATTACTAGTACACTAAAAGTTATTTGATATTTATTACTTTTTATAGAAAATGATTTAATTATCCATTTATTCATTAATCATTAAAATG
>NW_001859963.1:0-866 GCF_000209125.1 Entamoeba dispar SAW760
ATAATGATTAATATTAAAAAGAAATACATAATGGAAGATAAAATAAAATAAATAAATCATGAATAATAACTAATACAGATTAAGATAATTGTTAAACAGAATTTAATTTAAAGAATGAGATATAAAGATATTAAATAATTTTTTAATAGTCTTTAATAAAAATAATCATTCATATCTCAAAAAATGTCAACGAAAGTATAAAAATTTATAAGGTAAAAGTTGTTCAGATATTAATTTTAAACAAGTGATTTATTAATAAAAATTTATAAAAAATGATACTTCTATCATGATTTTTTTGAGACACAAAAAATGACTTATCTTAAATATACATCGTTTTTCATATAATATAAAATAATAATTATAATACTGATATATCAAATAAAATAATTGTTTTGTAGATAAAGTATTGAAGGACGTATAGATGAGTAGAGTCAATATTTTTTGTCACTGAGTCAATTTTATCATATCTCTGTAACAAGGTTGTTTTAATGAAAACTTATAAGGTAAAAAATGTTCTTGGAGGTAATCTGAAGACCTCATTTTTTAACAATTTTTTCATGATTATTTCATCATTTTATTTAACATAATTATGTATGAGAAATGAATTGTTTAGAATTCAATTCTGAACAACTTTTACCTTATAAATTTTTATACTTTCGTTGACATTTTTTGAGATATGAATGATTATTTTTATTAAAGACTATTAAAAAATTATTTAATATCTTTATATCTCATTCTTTAAATTAAATTCTGTTTAACAATTATCTTAATCTGTATTAGTTATTATTCATGATTTATTTATTTTATTTTATCTTCATTATGTATTTCTTTTTAATATTAATCATTATTTTTTTATATTAATATCT
>NW_001859962.1:0-924 GCF_000209125.1 Entamoeba dispar SAW760
GCTCAGTCGGCAGAGCGAACGGCTGTTAACCGTTAGGTCCTAGGTTCGATCCCAAGCGGAAGCGTCTTTTTTACTATTATTATTAACCTTTATGCTACTATTATTATTATTATCATCTTATTCACTTATTATTATATTATTATATTATATTATTATGTTCTTTTTTTATTCCCTTATTCCCTTATTCTTTCTCTTTAGTAGATATATTCTTATATTTCTATTTCTATTTATTATACTTATACATGTATATATGTATATATCTTTTTATACTTCCTTAGTATTTTACTTAGTATTTTACTTCCTATATCCTTATTAGATGTACCTACTTTATACTATTACCTATATGCTATTCTTATCCCTTTATACTATACTATTCTATTCCTCTTATACTATTCTTATCCCTTTATACCTTTATATTCTTATACTTTTATACTTTTATACTTTTATACCTATAACCATTTATACCTTTATACCTTTATACCTTTATACCTTTATACTTTATACTATTTCCTCTTATACCACCTATTCTTATTATAAAAATACGCCCCCCGTGGGGCTCGAACCCACGACCGCGCGGTTAAGAGCCGCGCGCTCTACCGACTGAGCTAGGAAGGCTCACAGATTATTAGTATTCTTGACTTCTAGACTATGACTATATTTATATATATTTTTATATTTATTTAAATTTTATTTTATTATTTATGTTTATTTTATATATGTAATGACTTATTATATTTATTCCTTTTTATTTCTATATTTCTTTATATATTATATATTACTTATTACTTATTACTTATTACTTATTTTATACCTATTATATATAGACTATCTTTACTATACCTTATTCTTATTTTTTACTTTTTACTTTTTACTTTTTATTTCTTCTATGTATATATATATATTATATATGTACTTATGTACTTC
>NW_001859961.1:0-1026 GCF_000209125.1 Entamoeba dispar SAW760
GAAATTCAAATATGTTAATCTAGGACCATCAGAGATGCAAAGATTTTAATTTCGTGAAAAATGACGAGGTTTTTGGCCATTCAAAAAAAAAATGAAAAATCTAAAAACAAAAAGAGAGAAAAAATTGGAGAAAGTGAGGATGAAAATTGACCAAAAAATGTCTCATTTTTCACGAAATTCAAATATGTTAATCTAGGACCATCAGAGATGCAAAGATTTTAATTTCGTGAAAAATGACGAGGTTTTTGGCCATTCAAAAAAAAATGAAAAATCTAAAAACAAAAAGAGAGAAAAAATTGAGGATGAAAATTGACCAAAAAATGTCTCATTTTTCACGAAATTCAAGTATGTTAATCTACTACCCAGTGTGATACACATACTTGAATTTCGTGAAGAATTATGACATCTTGGTGGAAACCCATGTCAATAAAAAAAAGAGAAAAAAAATGAAGAATAGGGTTAATAGGGTTAAATAGAAAAGAGAAAAAAAATTAGAAAAAATAAAAAAATGGTGAAAAAAGAACTAAGAACTGAAATAATATCATTCTAAGGAGACATACAGGATGAACAACAAATTAAAAAATAAGAGAGACTAATATACTAAGAAATATTAAGAGACTATTAGACTAATATACTAAGAGAATATTAAAAGATTACTAAGAGACTACTAGACTAATACGCTAAGAGATATTAAGAGACTATTAGACTAATACATAGGTGAGAATGTTAATGTTTGTATTATTTAATTTATAACAATATACTAACCAAATAGATTATTAGACTAAGAGATTTAAAAGACTACTAGACTATTATAAGATATTAAAAGACTACTAGACTACACAAGATATTAAAAGACTATTAATGTTTGTATTATTTAAACACAAAGAGATTATTAATGTTTGTATTATTTAATTTATAATTCTATACTAACCAAATAGATGAATAACTATGTATAATATAATAGTTTTGGGTCTCAAAAACCCACGAGAAACAAACTATTTTGAGTAGTATTTAATTATGTTAAGC
>NW_001859960.1:0-673 GCF_000209125.1 Entamoeba dispar SAW760
TTCGCCTGTCCGTGAAGACCGGGGTTCGAATCCCCGTTGAAGAGTTCACTTTTTATACTATATATATGTATATATTCTTATTTATTAGTCACTTATACTATTAACTTTATCTATTCCTCTTATATATTATACTTATTATACTTATTATATATATTATATCTATTCTTACTCTATACCTTTATTATATTATTTATATTATATATATTATATATATTTATTATCCTTATTATTTTTATTATTCCACTTCTTATCTATTATATCTATTCTCACTTCTTATACTTACTACTGTTACATCTCTTACATCTCTTACATTTCTTACATTTCTTACATCTCTTACATCTCTTACATCTCTTACATCTCTTACATCTCTTATTCCTCTTACTATACCTACTACTCTTACTACTCTTACTATACCTACTATACCTACTACTCTTACTACTCCTACTTTCCCCCTCCCCTTTATTGTTAATGGGGGTGTAGCTCAGATGGTAGAGCACTCGCTTTGCATGCGAGGGGCAAGGGGATCGATACCCCTCACCTCCATTATTATCTATTATTACCTTTTATTCTTTTATGTTATTTCTTATATATCTTATATTCTCTTTTATATACAGTAGTACTTCCTTATTCTTATTATATTAAAAATTTATGTATATATATATATATATTATTA
>NW_001859959.1:0-806 GCF_000209125.1 Entamoeba dispar SAW760
ATATGAACCTACCGTTATCCTACTTTCTTATGACTATGACTATCATATATTTTCTTATATTATTATATTATTATATGACTATGTACTTTTATTATTATTCCTAGTCTGTTTATTTTATATCTTATCTTTCTTATGTCTTTTATATATCATATCTATATCTATATCTATATCATATCTATATCATTTATATAACTTATATCATTTATATAACTTATATCATTTATATAACTTATAACATTTATATAACTTATAACATTTATATAACTTATATATCCCTTTTTTTATCTTCCCAGTATTTTATGAATGTTATAGGGCTTGTGGCGCAATGGAAACGCATCAGACTACGAATCTGGGGATTGCAGGTTCGATCCCTGCCAAGCTCGTCTTTTTATTGACTAGATTACTTTACTTTAATCCCTTTCAACTTCTATAACCTTTATATTCTATTATATATATATTTCTTTATTTATATATATATATATATTTCTTTATTTATTTATTTATATATATCTTTATTTATATATCTATGTATGTATTTATTTCTATATTCCTTTATTTCTATATTTCTATATTTCTATATTCCTTTATTCCTTTATTCCTTTATTTAAAAAAAAACTCTCTATATAAAAACAAAAAGGTAGATTACCTGACGTTCCCATCTGTGTGAACATAATGGTACTGATCAGGCTCTAAGCATCTTTACTTCCGTGTTCGGATGGGAACGGGTGTATCCTACTTGATATGAACCTACCGTTATCCTACTTACTTATGACTATGACTATCAAAAATTTTCCTATATATTATAT
>NW_001859958.1:0-916 GCF_000209125.1 Entamoeba dispar SAW760
AAAGAAACATGTTGAATTGTATTGATTAACATAAGGACAACGAAAGATGGAAGGAAAAAGAACAGGGAAAAGAAAAACGAAAACAAAAACGAAAGATGGGAGTTAAAAGAAAAATGAAGGATTTAAAGAAAGAAGAACTTGAGAATGAGGAATCTAAGAATGAGGAAATTGAGAATGAGGAAATGCAAGTGAGATAAAAATAAATTTAGAGATTAAAGTAGATGAAAATGGAAATAAAAATGAAACAAAATGAAATTAAGAAATAAACAAATGATGTTAATAATAAAGAAGTGAATTGATAAAAAGTAAGAGCATTTTACACGATTTCAAAATATTGTGTTTCTGGACCGATTCTAATGCAAAGATTTCAAGCGTAGCAAAAATGATAGTGAATTTAGAAATTGAAAAATGAAGAAAGAATTAAGAAAGAATTGAATGAAGAAATGAAATTGATAAAAGTAAGAACATTTTACACGATTTCAAAATATTGTGTTTCTGGACCGATTCTAATGCAAAGATTTCAAGCGTAGCAAAAATGATAGTGAATTTAGAAAATTGAAAAATGAAGAAAGAATTAAGAAAGAATTGAATGAAGAAATGAAATTGATAAAAGTAAGAACATTTTACACGATTTCAAAATATTGTGTTTCTGGACCGATTCTAATGCAAAGATTTCAAGCGTAGCAAAAATGATGATGATTTTGGATGATCATGAACAATGGATAAAAAAAAGAAAAAAATAAAAAAGAAAAGAGAGAAAAAATTGGAGGATGAAATTGATGAAAATCATGTCATTTTTCACGAAATTCAAATATGTTAATCTAGGACATCAGAGATGCAAAGATTTTAATTTCGTGAAAATGACGAGGTTTTGGCCATTCAAAAAAAATGAAAATCTAAAACAAAAGAGAGAAAA
>NW_001859957.1:0-952 GCF_000209125.1 Entamoeba dispar SAW760
GTAGGAGCGACGGGCGGTGTGTACAAAGGGCAGGGACGTATTCATCTCGAGTTAATGACTCGATATTACAAGGAATTCCTCGTTCAAAACAAATAATTCCAATCATTTATCCCTGTCATGTACGTTCTTTTGAGTTTTCCTTAACTATTTCAATCTCGGTACACCACTTACTATCCCTACCTATTAGACATAGCCTAATAAATAAGGTGTAAATGATAAAATGCTCTCTAGTAACTCCATTGTAGCGCGCGTGCGGCCCAAGATGTCTAAGGGCATCACAGACCTGTTATTGCTGAATGCTTCCTTTTTCTTTTTCCCACGTTAAAAGAGTTCTAATCGAAATTAGATAACTAACAATTAAAATAGGACAATTGAAATGTGTCCCTTTAAGAAGTGGTACTTACGCACCTGTTCTTGCGAACATTTCTGTCTTATAGGCAGAAAACTAATTAATAGGTTTCAGTCTCGTTCGTTACCGGAATTAACCTGACAAATCACTCCACCAACTAAGAACGGCCATGCACCACTACCCAATAAATCATGAAAGAACTCTTAATCTGTCATTCCTTCTACTGTTCGGTCTTGGTAAGTTTTCCCGTGTTGAGTCAAATTAAGCCGCAGGCTCCACTCCTGGTGTGCCCTTCCGTCAATTCCTTTAAGTTTCAGCCTTGTGACCATACTCCCCCTGAAGTCCATAAACTCAAGATTTCTCTTTAAGTTCTGAACAAGGTAGTATTGATATACTTGGATTTAGAAACAATGTTTCTTCATCTTTGTACATCTGAATTTCATCCAATCCTTGGTTGACATCGTTTATAGTTAGGACTACGACGGTATCTGATCGTCTTCGATCCCCTAACTTTCGTTCTTGATAATGGACCCAGTTGAGTGAAATGCTTTCGCTCTCGTGCATCTTATAGCGATCATGGATTTCACTCTCCGTATTTCTGAT
>NW_001859956.1:0-960 GCF_000209125.1 Entamoeba dispar SAW760
TTCAACAAATTTGTTGAATTAATATCTCTGCTACAACCTCACCATTTCTGATAAAACTTTATTTTTTGGAGGATCCACAGAACGATATTGGATACCTAGTACTTTTTATTAAAATCAAAAAAGTGCACCTTTTTTCAATAAAATTGTTGAATTAATATCTCTGCTACAACCTCACCATTTCTGATAAAACTTTATTTTTTAGGAGGATCCACAGAACGATATTGGATACCTAGTACTTTTTATTAAAATCATAAAAAGTGCACCTTTTTTCAATAAAATTGTTGAATTAATATCTCTGCTACAACCTCACCATTTCTGATAAAACTTTATTTTTTGGAGGATCCACAGAACGATATTGGATACCTAGTACTTTTTATTAAAATCAAAAAAGTGCACCTTTTTTCAATAAAATTGTTGAACTTGTATCTCATCTACAACCTCACCATTTCTGATAAAACTTTATTTTTTGGAGGTTCCATATAAAGTTACTAGATACCTAGTACTTTTTATTAAAATCAGACGCATTTAACTTCTTTCGTCTAATTTAGACAGAAACATGTCAAAAATTATCTCAGATAGAAAGCGACCAGAATTAATAATTTTTATCTTTTTGTAGAGTGCATATTAATGTGATTAATACTTAGTACTTTTTATTAAAATTGACGACATTTAACTTCTTTCATTTGGTTTAGATAAAAATAGAATAAATTAATATCTCAAATACATGACGATCACAATTAATAATTTTTATCTTTTTGCAGAGTGCTTTTGAAGATAATTGATATATAGTACTTTATATTAAAATCATAAAAAGTGCACCTTTTTTCAACAAATTTGTTGAATTAATATCTCTGCTACAACCTCACCATTTCTGATAAAACTTTATTTTTTGGAAGATCCACAGAACGATATTGGATACCTAGTACTTTTTATTAAAATCAAAAAAGTGCACCTTTTTTC
>NW_001859955.1:0-969 GCF_000209125.1 Entamoeba dispar SAW760
GTAGTCTGATGCGTTTCCATTGCGCCACAAGCCCTATAACATTCATAAAATACTGGGAAGATAAAAAAAGGGATATATAAGTTATATAAATGTTATAAGTTATATAAATGTTATAAGTTATATAAATGATATAAGTTATATAAATGATATAAGTTATATAAATGATATAGATATGATATAGATATAGATATAGATATGATATATAAAAGACATAAGAAAGATAAGATATAAAATAAACAGACTAGGAATAATAATAAAAGTACATAGTCATATAATAATATAATAATATAAGAAAATATATGATAGTCATAGTCATAAGTAAGTAGGATAACGGTAGGTTCATATCAAGTAGGATACACCCGTTCCCATCCGAACACGGAAGTAAAGATGCTTAGAGCCTGATCAGTACCATTATGTTCACACAGATGGGAACGTCAGGTAATCTACCTTTTTGTTTTTATATAGAGAGTTTTTTTTTAAATAAAGGAATAAAGGAATAAAGGAATATAGAAATATAGAAATATAGAAATAAAGGAATATAGAAATAAATACATACATAGATGTATAAATAAAGATATATATAAATAAATAAATAAAGAAATATATATATATATATAAATAAAGAAATATATATATAATAGAATATAAAGGTTATAGAAGTTGAAAGGGATTAAAGTAAAGTAATCTAGTCAATAAAAAGACGAGCTTGGCAGGGATCGAACCTGCAATCCCCAGATTCGTAGTCTGATGCGTTTCCATTGCGCCACAAGCCCGATAACATTCATAAAATACTGGGAAGATAAAAAAAGGGATATATAAGTTATATAAATGTTATAAGTTATATAAATGTTATAAGTTATATAAATGATATAAGTTATATAAATGATATAAGTTATATAAATGATATAGATATGATATAGATATAGATATAGATATGATATATAAAAGACATAAGAAAGATAAGATATA
>NW_001859954.1:0-928 GCF_000209125.1 Entamoeba dispar SAW760
ATATACATAAAAGAATAAGAAGTACATAAGTACATATATAATATATATATATACATAGAAGAAATAAAAAGTAAAAAGTAAAAAGTAAAAAATAAGAATAAGGTATAGTAAAGATAGTCTATATATAATAGGTATAAAATAAGTAATAAGTAATAAGTAATAAGTAATATATAATATATAAAGAAATATAGAAATAAAAAGGAATAAATATAATAAGTCATTACATATATAAAATAAACATAAATAATAAAATAAAATTTAAATAAATATAAAAATATATATAAATATAGTCATAGTCTAGAAGTCAAGAATACTAATAATCTGTGAGCCTTCCTAGCTCAGTCGGTAGAGCGCGCGGCTCTTAACCGCGCGGTCGTGGGTTCGAGCCCCACGGGGGGCGTATTTTTATAATAAGAATAGGTGGTATAAGAGGAAATAGTATAAAGTATAAAGGTATAAAGGTATAAAGGTATAAAGGTATAAATGGTTATAGGTATAAAAGTATAAAAGTATAAAAGTATAAGAATATAAAGGTATAAAGGGATAAGAATAGTATAAGAGGAATAGAATAGTATAGTATAAAGGGATAAGAATAGCATATAGGTAATAGTATAAAGTAGGTACATCTAATAAGGATATAGGAAGTAAAATACTAAGTAAAATACTAAGGAAGTATAAAAAGATATATACATATATACATGTATAAGTATAATAAATAGAAATAGAAATATAAGAATATATCTACTAAAGAGAAAGAATAAGGGAATAAGGGAATAAAAAAGAACATAATAATATAATATAATAATATAATAATAAGTGAATAAGATGATATAATAATAATAGTAGCATAAGTTAATAATAATAGTAAAAAGACGCTTCCGCTTGGGATCGACAGACTACGGTTACAGCCGTCGCTCTGCGACTGAGC
>NW_001859953.1:0-858 GCF_000209125.1 Entamoeba dispar SAW760
GATTGTCTCCTTCTTTGATTTTATACATTTTGAAGACTTTACATTAAGTGAAGTTTCTAGAAATGTTAAATTAAAATCAAAGAAGGAGACAATTCAAGTAATTGAGTTGTCATTACTTTGAATAAAATAAGGTGTTTAAAGCAAAACATTATGTTAATGAATATTCAAGCATGGGACAATGCTGAGGAGATGTCAATTAGACATTTCGAGAGAAGGATTAAAAGGAACAATTGGGGTGATTCAGAAAATAACGGGAGAGGTGAAAATCCATGATCGCTATAAGATGCACGAGAGCGAAAGCATTTCACTCAACTGGGTCCATTAATCAAGAACGAAAGTTAGGGGATCGAAGACGATCAGATACCGTCGTAGTCCTAACTATAAACGATGTCAACCAAGGATTGGATGAAATTCAGATGTACAAAGATGAAGAAACATTGTTTCTAAATCCAAGTATATCAATACTACCTTGTTCAGAACTTAAAGAGAAATCTTGAGTTTATGGACTTCAGGGGGAGTATGGTCACAAGGCTGAAACTTAAAGGAATTGACGGAAGGGCACACCAGGAGTGGAGCCTGCGGCTTAATTTGACTCAACACGGGAAAACTTACCAAGACCGAACAGTAGAAGGAATGACAGATTAAGAGTTCTTTCATGATTTATTGGGTAGTGGTGCATGGCCGTTCTTAGTTGGTGGAGTGATTTGTCAGGTTAATTCCGGTAACGAACGAGACTGAAACCTATTAATTAGTTTTCTGCCTATAAGACAGAAATGTTCGCAAGAACAGGTGCGTAAGTACCACTTCTTAAAGGGACACATTTCAATTGTCCTATTTTAATTGTTAGTTATCTAATTT
>NW_001859952.1:0-985 GCF_000209125.1 Entamoeba dispar SAW760
ATCATAAAGAAAGAAATATCTTTAAATAAACAGAATTATAGATAGATAATCTACAAGAAATATAAAGTAGATAAAGGAATTAGAATATAGAGAAAGAAAAGTATAATAAAATATTACTTTGGATAGTTTAGTTTCCTGTGCGATGAAGAACGCAATGAATTGCGATAAGTGATAGGAACAATAAAATGTGAATATCCAAACTTTGAATGCTTGAAAGTATACTTATGAACTTCAAGGTATATATGATATTCAATATCCAAAATAAAAGAGTATATTAAAAGCAAATATTAGTAGAAGTGAGAAGTAGCTAGTGGGTAAAAGAGAGAAGAAGTAAAGAGCTTTAACCAGATATCTATAAGTGAGTTAATAAATAAAGATTTGAGTATCGTAAGAGGACTCCCTTAACTTAAGCATATCAATAAGGGAAGGAAGAAAAAATAACAATGATTTCTTAAGTAATGGCGAATGAAAAAGAAAAAGACCAAGTTGATAAAAATGGATAATTGTAAAAAGGTTAGAAGAATACAGCAATGTGTGAGGCTAGTCTTAAATTATTCAGAGTGTAACTAAAAGAAAAATTATATTTAAAAGAGATAATTTAGATTGAATTCAGAACGAATGCTGAGCCAGAGAGAGTGAAAGCCTCGTCAATTTAAATATATTTTGAAAAGAATATAGTTTAGAAAAGAGTAAATTTATTTGGAAGTATAAATCGAAAAGGTGATAGTATTCATCAAAGTCTAAATATTACAGGAAAACTGATAGCAAAGAAGTACTGTGAAGGAAAACTTAAAAGAACTTTGGAAAAAGAGTGAAAAGAGCTTGAAAGAGTAATATGTGAACGGATAATTTATAAGAAAAATAGTAGAATGTATTATAAATAAAAATATAAAAAGATTAGATATATAAGTAGTATATTTAATAAGATTGTATTGAAATTTGTAATATAGGAAATTATTAAGAGCAAGAGAATTATTTCATTTAT
>NW_001859951.1:0-871 GCF_000209125.1 Entamoeba dispar SAW760
TCATATCTATATCTATATCTATATCATATCTATATCATTTATATAACTTATATCATTTTATATAACTTATATCATTTATATAACTTATAACATTTATATAACTTATAACATTTATATAACTTATATATCCCTTTTTTTATCTTCCCAGTATTTTATGAATGTTATAGGGCTTGTGGCGCAATGGAAACGCATCAGACTACGAATCTGGGGATTGCAGGTTCGATCCCTGCCAAGCTCGTCTTTTTATTGACTAGATTACTTTACTTTAATCCCTTTCAACTTCTATAACCTTTATATTCTATTATATATATATTTCTTTATTTATATATATATATATATTTCTTTATTTATTTATTTATATATATCTTTATTTATATATCTATGTATGTATTTATTTCTATATTCCTTTATTTCTATATTTCTATATTTCTATATTCCTTTATTCCTTTATTCCTTTATTTAAAAAAAAACTCTCTATATAAAAACAAAAAGGTAGATTACCTGACGTTCCCATCTGTGTGAACATAATGGTACTGATCAGGCTCTAAGCATCTTTACTTCCGTGTTCGGATGGGAACGGGTGTATCCTACTTGATATGAACCTACCGTTATCCTACTTACTTATGACTATGACTATCATATATTTTCTTATATTATTATATTATTATATGACTATGTACTTTTATTATTATTCCTAGTCTGTTTATTTTATATCTTATCTTTCTTATGTCTTTTATATATCATATCTATATCTATATCTATATCATATCTATATCATTTATATAACTTATATCATTTATATAACTTATATCATTTATATAACTTATAACATTTATATAACTTATAACATTTATATAACTTATATATCCCT
>NW_001859950.1:0-836 GCF_000209125.1 Entamoeba dispar SAW760
TTACTTATGACTATGACTATCATATATTTTCTTATATTATTATATTATTATATGACTATGTACTTTTATTATTATTCCTAGTCTGTTTATTTTATATCTTATCTTTCTTATGTCTTTTATATATCATATCTATATCTATATCTATATCATATCTATATCATTTATATAACTTATATCATTTATATAACTTATATCATTTATATAACTTATAACATTTATATAACTTATAACATTTATATAACTTATATATCCCTTTTTTTATCTTCCCAGTATTTTATGAATGTTATAGGGCTTGTGGCGCAATGGAAACGCATCAGACTACGAATCTGGGGATTGCAGGTTCGATCCCTGCCAAGCTCGTCTTTTTATTGACTAGATTACTTTACTTTAATCCCTTTCAACTTCTATAACCTTTATATTCTATTATATATATATTTCTTTATTTATATATATATATATATTTCTTTATTTATTTATTTATATATATCTTTATTTATATATCTATGTATGTATTTATTTCTATATTCCTTTATTTCTATATTTCTATATTTCTATATTCCTTTATTCCTTTATTCCTTTATTTAAAAAAAAACTCTCTATATAAAAACAAAAAGGTAGATTACCGGACGTTCCCATCTGTGTGAACATAATGGTACTGATCAGGCTCTAAGCATCTTTACTTCCGTGTTCGGATGGGAACGGGTGTATCCTACTTGATATGAACCTACCGTTATCCTACTTACTTATGACTATGACTATCATATATTTTCTTATATTATTATATTATTATATGACTATGTACTTTTATTATTATTCCTAGTCTGTTTATTTTATAT
>NW_001859949.1:0-956 GCF_000209125.1 Entamoeba dispar SAW760
ATTGATAATACATTTTAAAATAAGTTTTATATAAATTTAAATAGAAATTACGGTTAAGTCTCAGCAAATCGTTTCATTCAATACCCGAGAGTATTGATTAAGAAACTCTAAAGCTTACAACACCGATTTCTGATGCCATCGTCTATAAGCAACAGTTATGCTTTGAATTTTGTTAACTCAGTATTCACTACCCTTTTGATAGAGTAATACACGAGATAATAAATACAACGTATATAATTTTCAATTGTACTAAAGTAACAAGAAAAAGACAAAGTATTCATCTAGACGAAATTCTGGCTTGAGAGGCTTTCAGCCATTATTTCAACACGTGTTAGATTCTCAACACTATTTGATCAAATAATTGAATAATCCAGTGGCGTGACACAACGGTTCCTCTCGTACTGAGTTGTGCTACTATCTAAATACTTTGAAGATCTACCGAAACGGTAGGGTAAAACTAACCTGTCTCACGACGGTCTAAACCCAGCTCACGTTCCCTATTAAATGGTGAACAATCATACCTTTTTTCAATTCTGCTTGAAATGGATAGGAAGAGCCGACATCGAAGGATCAAAAAGCAACGTCGCTATGAGCGCTTGGCTGCCACAAGCCAGTTATCCCTGTGGTAACTTTTCTGACACCCCAAGCCTTATTATTAAAGGATTAACTAGAAATCACCTTACGGTCTCACACATCAGATAAATCTAATATGTTTTAAATTTTTTCTAGTTAAAAATCTTAGGGATCGTTAGGCCATCATTTCAGAGTTATTGATTGTACTGGAATCAATAATCAAATGAACTTATACCCTTATATTCTACATGAGGTTTCTGTCCTCATTGAGTTCATCTTTGGACACCTGCGTTATCTTGTACAGATGTGCCGCCCCAGCCAACTCCCGTCTATCTTTTCATCGCTGTTTCACGAGTTTTATGTTTTAATTATGGAAATCATTT
>NW_001859948.1:0-854 GCF_000209125.1 Entamoeba dispar SAW760
TAAAAAGGAAGAAGAATAAAATATCTGGTTGATCCTGCCAGTATTATATGCTGATGTTAAAGATTAAGCCATGCATGTGTAAGTATAAAGACCAAGTAGGATGAAACTGCGGACGGCTCATTATAACAGTAATAGTTTCTTTGGTTAGTAAAGTACAAGGATAGCTTTGTGAATGATAAAGATAATACTTGAGACGATCCAATTTGTATTAGTACAAAGTGGCCAATTTATGTAAGTAAATTGAGAAATGACATTCTAAGTGAGTTAGGATGCCACGACAATTGTAGAACACACAGTGTTTAACAAGTAACCAATGAGAATTTCTGATCTATCAATCAGTTGGTAGTATCGAGGACTACCAAGATTATAACGGATAACGAGGAATTGGGGTTCGACATCGGAGAGGGAGCTTTACAGATGGCTACCACTTCTAAGGAAGGCAGCAGGCGCGTAAATTACCCACTTTCGAATTGAAGAGGTAGTGACGACACATAACTCTAGAGTTGAGTAAAATCAATTCTTGAAGGAATGAGTAGGAGGTAAATTCTCCTACGAAATCAATTGGAGGGCAAGTCTGGTGCCAGCAGCCGCGGTAATTCCAGCTCCAATAGTGTATATTAAAGTTGCTGTGATTAAAACGCTCGTAGTTGAATTAAAATGTGATTTTATACATTTTGAAGACTTTACATTAAGTGAAGTTTCTAGAAATGTTAAATTAAAATCAAAGAAGGAGACAATTCAAGTAATTGAGTTGTCATTACTTTGAATAAAATAAGGTGTTTAAAGCAAAACTATTATGTTAATGAATATTCAAGCATGGGACAATGCTGAGGAGATGTCAATTAGACATTTCG
>NW_001859947.1:0-778 GCF_000209125.1 Entamoeba dispar SAW760
TAAATATAATAAGTCATTACATATATAAAATAAACATAAATAATAAAATAAAATTTAAATAAATATAAAAATATATATAAATATAGTCATAGTCTAGAAGTCAAGAATACTAATAATCTGTGAGCCTTCCTAGCTCAGTCGGTAGAGCGCGCGGCTCTTAACCGCGCGGTCGTGGGTTCGAGCCCCACGGGGGGCGTATTTTTATAATAAGAATAGGTGGTATAAGAGGAAATAGTATAAAGTATAAAGGTATAAAGGTATAAAGGTATAAAGGTATAAATGGTTATAGGTATAAAAGTATAAAAGTATAAAAGTATAAGAATATAAAGGTATAAAGGGATAAGAATAGTATAAGAGGAATAGAATAGTATAGTATAAAGGGATAAGAATAGCATATAGGTAATAGTATAAAGTAGGTACATCTAATAAGGATATAGGAAGTAAAATACTAAGTAAAATACTAAGGAAGTATAAAAAGATATATACATATATACATGTATAAGTATAATAAATAGAAATAGAAATATAAGAATATATCTACTAAAGAGAAAGAATAAGGGAATAAGGGAATAAAAAAAGAACATAATAATATAATATAATAATATAATAATAAGTGAATAAGATGATAATAATAATAATAGTAGCATAAAGGTTAATAATAATAGTAAAAAAGACGCTTCCGCTTGGGATCGAACCAAGGACCTAACGGTAACAGCCGTCGCTCTGCCGACTGAGCCACGGAAGCTTTCATAAGCATAAGTAAGCAGAAGTAAGCAGA
>NW_001859946.1:0-966 GCF_000209125.1 Entamoeba dispar SAW760
TAACTTATAACATTTATATAACTTATATATCCCTTTTTTTATCTTCCCAGTATTTTATGAATGTTATAGGGCTTGTGGCGCAATGGAAACGCATCAGACTACGAATCTGGGGATTGCAGGTTCGATCCCTGCCAAGCTCGTCTTTTTATTGACTAGATTACTTTACTTTAATCCCTTTCAACTTCTATAACCTTTATATTCTATTATATATATATTTCTTTATTTATATATATATATATATTTCTTTATTTATTTATTTATATATATCTTTATTTATATATCTATGTATGTATTTATTTCTATATTCCTTTATTTCTATATTTCTATATTTCTATATTCCTTTATTCCTTTATTCCTTTATTTAAAAAAAAACTCTCTATATAAAAACAAAAAGGTAGATTACCTGACGTTCCCATCTGTGTGAACATAATGGTACTGATCAGGCTCTAAGCATCTTTACTTCCGTGTTCGGATGGGAACGGGTGTATCCTACTTGATATGAACCTACCGTTATCCTACTTACTTATGACTATGACTATCATATATTTTCTTATATTATTATATTATTATATGACTATGTACTTTTATTATTATTCCTAGTCTGTTTATTTTATATCTTATCTTTCTTATGTCTTTTATATATCATATCTATATCTATATCTATATCATATCTATATCATTTATATAACTTATATCATTTATATAACTTATATCATTTATATAACTTATAACATTTATATAACTTATAACATTTATATAACTTATATATCCCTTTTTTTATCTTCCCAGTATTTTATGAATGTTATAGGGCTTGTGGCGCAATGGAAACGCATCAGACTACGAATCTGGGGATTGCAGGTTCGATCCTGCCAAGCTCGTCTTTTATTGACTAGATACTTTACTTTATCCTTTCACTTCTATACCTTAATCATAAAAATTTCTTATTAAAAAAAAAAAATTCTTATT